>NC_064851.1:135276529-135547276 GCF_024139225.1 Suncus etruscus
GGTCACAGATGTGTCTATGACAATGTCTATGACAATCATGCTTGCAGGCCTGATAGGAACATCTAAGAAAGAATTGCACATGGAATCAAAGAAGAGGACTTTGAAATTCAAAAGTATTAGTGAAACCACAGCAACACCCCATGTAGACTACACCATCTCCCCTGACTGAATATGCATAGGAACAGCCTGGAGATGGACTTTACTTCTGTTCATACCATAACAGATCTTTATACTGTACCATATTGGATCATGAATACAGCACATTTGGAAAAAATAGATGTCTAAATAACTCACCTTGAGATTTTCTTCCAAAAATTGGAGTGATTACAGTTTTAGGATTGGCAGGCTTAGTATAGTGAGAGAAGATTCTAGGTGTACAAAATAGCTTATCTACTTGGACTTCTCACTTAGGGTACAACTGCTTAAAAACCAATTCAGTCATAATAATTGCAAAGGTGACTAGGAAAAAAGATTTAAGCTTAAGCAAGCAAATTTATGAATTGGTTAAATCACTGAGGATCAAATATATGTATGGGGCCAGAGGCATAGTACAGAGAAAAGGACTGATGCTTGGCTCGCTAAACAGTCTCTTGAACCCTCCAGGAAAGGTCCCTGAACACAGGGCCAGATTTAAGGCCCGAGCAGAGTTTGGTGTGGCCCAATTCTCTTTCCATCTACCTCCGTAAAAAAAAATAATAATAAAGGAGTATCTTCTTGAACTAAGCTCGGAAGCTTTGCTAAAAAGGAATTATCTTTGTGAAAGATACAATGTTAAGTTGTGAAAGCAACTCACAACCCAAAAGGCTTAGTTACTTCACCAGTAGAACTCAAATATAAAAGATCAAATCAAAGTCCACATCAGATACTGCACAGTTGTCAACGCACAGGTGATAGGCAATCTCATTCAGATGTGAGTTGTGTTATACCAGAAGTCAAGGTTGTCTGCATAGAGACCTGCCAATGTGTGAAGTTGTGGTAATGGCGAAAGAATCATAGACTGGGTAACCTTGTAGAGAAGAGCTCAAACCAAGTTTCCCTGACAGTTTCTTTTACTTTTTTTTTTTTTTTTTTGGATTTTGGTTTTTGGGTCACACCCAACAGTGCTCAGGGATTACTCCTGGCGCTATGCTCAGAAATCGCTCCTGGCAGGCACAGGGGACCTTATGGGATGTCAGGATTCGAGCCACAGTCCTGAGTCTATACTATCTCTCCGGCCCTTCCCTGACACTTTTGAAGGTGCAGTGTAAGGAATCCCAAGTAAGACAAATGGAATTTATCACAATTCAAATAAAATGCTGGTTGTTTGATAGGAAAGGTAGGGTTAAATGCTGCAAGAGGCATGTAATGATATTTAAAATTTTTATTAAAAAAGGATAAATCTCCGGGCTGGAGCAATAGCTCAGCAGTAGGGTGTTTGCCTTGCAAGCAGCCAATCCAGGAAGGATGGTAGTTTGAATCCCCCGGCATTCCATATGGTCCCCCAAAACTGCCAGGGGCGACTTCAGAGCACAAAGCCAGGAGTAATCCCTGATCACCACCAGGTGTGACCCCAAAACAAGACAAACAAACAAAACAGATAAATCTCATCCACCACCACCACCTACCCACCAGCATACACCCCAAAAAAAAGAAAAAAAGAAAGAAAAATTTAAAAAAAGATAAATATATAAACACAAGTGAAGCTGAACTCTCAAGAAAATATCACGGACCGGAGAGATAGCATGGAGGTAGGGTGTTTGCCTTGCATGCAGAAGGACAGTGGTTCAAATCCCAGAATCCTATATGGTCCCCTGAGCCTCCCAGGAGCAATTTCTGAGCACTGCTGGGTGTAAACCAAAAACCAAAAAAAAAAAAAAAAGTATATAAGAAAATATCTGGGTCCCCTGTTTGGGACATCAGGCGGGGAAAATCCACAAAACTACGCCTGCCCAGTGGGGCCCAACTGTGAAAAACTGTGAGTGCTACCTGTAAGTGTCTGTCTACTGTCCTCTTGCGTGAAACTCTTGGGAGTGGGGCGAAAAGAGGCTCCAGCAGAGCAAGGCCTCTTCGCTTCGCTACGCGGCCGTGCGCTCTTTCTAAGAAAAGAACACCATCGCAACAAGAAGAAAAAAATCACTCTAAGAACTGTGCTATTCTATTTACCATAGCAAGACTCTGGAAACAACCAAGATGCCCTTCAACAGACGAATGGCTAAAGAAACTGTGGTACATATACACAATGGAATATTATGCAGCTGTCAGGAGAGATGAAGTCATGACATTTTCCTATACATGGATGTACACGGAATCTATTATGCTGAGTGAAATAAGTCAGAGAGAGAGAGAAAAACGCAGAATGGTCTCACTCATCTATGGGTTTTAAGAAAAATGAAAGACACCCTTGTAATAATAATTTTCAGACACAAAAGAGAAAAGAGCTGGAAGTTCCAGCTCACCTCAGGAAGCTCACCACAAAGAGTGATGAGTTTAGTTAGGAAAATAACTACATTTTGAACTATCCTAATACCGAGAATGTATGAGGAAAATGGAGAGCCTGTCTAGAGTACAGGCGGGGGTCGGGTGGGGAGGAGGGAGACTTGGGACATTGGTGATGGGAATGTTGCACTGGTGATGGGTGGTGTTCTTTACATGACTGAAACCCAAACACAATCATGTATGTAATTAAGGTGTTTAAATAAATTTAAAAAAAAAAGATAAATGTGATGGTAATAGCATGTGGTCTGCCTGTTCTGTGGATTGTGGAGATAAACCATGATTGCACAATGAAAGAATTTAAATCTCTGAGCTTTTATACAATATTGATATGATAATTGATCATAAAACTTAATTGAAGTCTTTCAAGAAAAATGTTTATGTCTAAACAGTTCTAGTGTGTTCACAAGAAGCAGCTTTTTGTTAGTAAAGACATGCTGGCATGTGTACTAAGAGCATTGCTAGGAACTGGACCTTGTACAAGTTCTTCTCTTGCTGTAAATAAACATTATATTTCTTCTGCCTGGTATGCCTAAAAAAAAAAAAAAAAAGAACTGTGCTATACCACAGAAGCAAGCATTTCTCTCCGGACTGTCTTCTTTGTTGCATGCTCGGGCCTAAGATTTGATCCAGTGTGAGGCTTCATCCACGGAGGACTCCCCTCCCTTAGAGGCAAGTCAGCCCATCCAGAAAGGGCGGAACCAGAGGAGTGTGCTGCCTGCATCATATAGCCAATGAATACCACCACAACACGTAGAAAAACCCACAATACAAGTGTGACAATGGGGAAACAATGCAGGCCAGCATCAGACATAGAGAATGAAGATGACAATACCGATGACCAGATAATGACCAACCAACTAATCAACCTCTCAGATAAGGACTTTAGACTAGCAATATGGAAGATGCTCAAAGAACTCAAAGAAACCATGGATAGAGTTGAACAGAACACTAATAAGAACCAAGAAAATATGAAGACAGAAATCACAAAACTCCAAACTGAAATAACATGTCAACTAACAGGCCTGAAAAAGTCAGTAAATGAAGTGAATGACAAAATGGATAAGCTCTGGGACAGGGTATCAGAAGCTGAGAATAGACTTGGTGCTGTGAAGATGAGATACATAACAATTCAATACAGCAGGAGAGATTGGAAAAAAAACTTAAAGCAAATGAGCAGACAATGGAAAAATTAGTCAAAGAATGGGAACAGATGAAAATAGAAGTCTATGATAAGATCAACAGAAACAACTTAAGAATCATTGAGGGGCCGGGCGGTGGCGCTGGAGGTAAGGTGCCTGCCTCGCCTGCGCTAGCCTAGGATGGACCGCGGTTCGATCCCCCGGCATCCCATATGGTCCCCCAAGAAGCCAGGAGCAACTTCTGAGCGCATAGCCAGCAGTAACCCCTGAGCGTCACAGGGTGTGGCCCAAAAACCAAAAAAAAAAAAAAAAAAAAAAGAATCATTGGAGTCCCCAGAGACCCAGGAAGAAAATTTCCAGGAAGAATCAACGGTCAAGATTCGAACCAACCACCTTTGGTCCTGGATCGGCTGCTTGCAAGGCAAACACCACTGTGCTATCTCTCTGGGCCCTCCTTTCTAATGTTAGCATTTAATATCTCTGATCTTTTTGTTTGTTTTGGTATCAAACCCAGAAATGCTCAACGGATACTCCTAGCTCGGGAATCACTAAGTGAGTATGCGATGTCAACGATCAAATCCAATTGATTGCATGCAAGACAAACACCCTACCTGCTGTATTAATGTTCCAACCCTCTTATCTATATTTTATGACAAAGAAAAAAGTGTTTATTATTTGTAGTAACAAATTAATGTAAATGTATTTGGCTTAAAACAGATCTAGCCTGTTTATCGTATAGTTCAAGGAGACAAGAGCATACTATCCCTTTTCCAAAGTTGAAATCTTGAAACTGCATTCTGGCTGCAGGATCTGGCAGGATTCCTGTTTATATGCATTTTCCAGCATCTCAAGCAATATTTCTCAACCATTTTTTTCCTACATTGGCCTTCTTTTGACCTTATTTCTTTCTTAGGCACCCTTCTTCCACCAGTAGGCCCCAAATTTCATACCATGGGTCCCATTTATGTGATATTCCTTACCCTTTGGATTATCCTGGGGACCCACAAAGACCCATATGGCTGGACCCTGGCCAAGAAAGGCTACTCTAGAGCACACCTATGTTCCTTAGTGTGCAACTATTTCCACCACCTTCAAAGCCTCAATTTTCTCTTTTATCCCTCTCTCCCCCCACCCGCCTCTGCTTCCATCCTTCTTACAGTCACATCTCTTATAGGCTATCATCTCAACTTTCCACGTTCTCAGTGGCACCCTCCTCTAGACACACACACACACACACACACACACACACACACACACACACACACACACACACAGAGTTATTTCAAGCAGTGTTGGTAGAATATTTACTATATATATGTATATGCAAGTATGTGTTGATTGTGTATTTCAAACCACTTTAACCAGACTGCATGTAGGTAAGAGGCCAGGATCATTCTGCTGTGTGCTCACAAGCTCTGCAGACACAGAGGAAGCTGTTTCAGGGGCCTGAAGCTACTCTTGCCAGGCAGGAGAAGCTGTCTCCCACCTGATGCCCGCAAGCATCAGATTAGGAAAAAATGAAAAAGTTTTCACAAAGATAATATTGACCCTCAAGGGAGTACTAAAGAAATGGACTCTCATTTTATGTCCTGCCAGCCACTCAGTTCTGCTCAGTTGCATCTGCATTCCTCAGATCACCTCATTGTGCTATAAAATTTTTAAAAAATCTGGATTTATACATTTAAAGCACTAACACTTTCTCCATGACACATTAAAAACAGGACTGATTTTATATAGGCATGCAATTTTATGCTTATCAAGTGGTTAACAAAACTATGATTATGATGTTTTACATTGGAAAAGGCTTGGCATCTGCTGGAAGATGTAGACTTGAGAAGGATAAAAATGTGTGAGTCATTGTGATGTGATGACATGAAAGTCCTGAGGAGGGGCAGGGTAGGAGGGGAGCAGAATGGACAGATGGTTGCCAAGAGGAAATGTGTAGGACAGGAGTACATGTACTAAGCTAACTGGCCAATTTGTTTGAGATATGTAAGTAGACACACTTTGAGCCTTGGACTTTCCTGACAAATAGGCACAGATGAATGCTGTGTTCTTGTGGATCAATTTTGCATTGGTAAACAGAAGGCTCCAACATGAGCAGTGATTCTCTACACATCACTTGTATTGGAGCAAATCTGCATTTTCAAGACAAGTGTTTTAACAAAACTGATAGTATTTGCCAAGATATTCTATGATCTTCCTGAAGAAGAGTTTTCCCAAGATAGTGACCTATCAAATAATTCAATATAAGCTGATTTTGGTAGTCAGGTATCTTTAGGTGTTACTGCACAAATGGTGAGATCTAGGAATCATTTTCCAACATTAAAGACAAAATGGAAAAGAGAGTGTGAAAATATCTCATGGACACAAGAGAAAACATAGGCAAGGGAGCACTCTGCATAAGGAAAGTCTGTATAAGGAAACCTTTGCTAAATTCTTGGTTCTAAATAGCCCTACTTGGGGCTGGAGAGATAGTACAACAGCTGACCCACAGACAGACCTGGTTTTAGTTCCTAGCCTCCCACATGGTCCCCTGAACCTACCAGGAGTGATTCCTGAAGAGCCAAAAGTAACCCTTGAGTGTCGCTGAGTGTGCCCCCTCAATAAATAATTAAATAAATATCCCTACTCTAGATGACTGGAAAGGTAGCTCAAAGGATAAGAGAATTGGGAAGCCAACATTGAATTCCTTCCCTACATAGTCTCCAGAGCTTTTTCAGGAGTAACCCCTGAGGAAATAGCATCTGAGCATTGCATAGCCCCAAATATAAAACAACAATTAAGGTCCCCAACCCTGAAAAAAAAATTGTGTAGTGTCTGAAGCAATGTGTATGGTGCTGCCTTGAATGCAGTCAACTCAGGTCTCATTCCTGACACCCCATAAGTTCAGCAGGAGTGATCCCTGAGCACAGAGTCAGGAGTAAGCTGTGAGCACAGCGAGGCATGTTCCAAACACAAACAAATAAAAAAGGGTAATTACATATTGCATTGCTCTAGATAAATGACAACCTGGAAGGACAAAACTCTGGAGCCCAGTTAAAAATGAGTGATTGCTAGGGCTCTAGGGAGAAGAGGTAAATGAGTAGAACACAGAAAATTTGGGGACAATGAGCTATTTTCTAGTAAACATAGGCCCTTGTACATTTGCCAAACTCATTGACTGCACAAAACTGAGGTCTAAACGTAAGGTAAATTATAAATTTGAGGTTACTTTAATATGCCAATGCAGTTTCATTGATTATAAGAAACACCACTCTGCTGGGGCAGGTTATGAAGAAAGGGGGGTGCTAGAGTGAACACATGAAAAATCTCTATACTTTCAATGTAAATGTACCCTCATGAAACCTAAACCTGCTTTAGTAAAGTAAGAGTTTAAATTTTCAAACACATTTGAAAGGAACTTGAACAAAACTCCTAGTTCTTATTAGAAAAATGTTAAGATTCTCTCGAGATTTCTTTACACAGAGATTTTCCAACCGTCACTGCTTGCACCTTAGACCTTGAGATGACCCTGTGCCCACCCTCCAGGCCAGGGACTTATCAAATTCCCATTTTGAGACTGATCAGGTACGAACACCTGTGCCCTGACACTTCTGTGTCTGAACCAGTTTTCTTCAGAAAGTTTCTATTGTTAACTGCAGAGGGAATTGAGCTCCAATTAGAAGTATGGTATTAAAAAAAAAAAAAAAAAGACATTTTGCAAGTGTGAAGGAAGGGACAAGTGAACTTTTAACCTTCTCTTGCAAAGAGGAAGGAATAAGGAAAGCACAGGAGGTAAAGGTCCTCTGGGTACAGCCGAATGGGGAGAGAAACTGGGGCCAGGCCTTAGGAAGAACCTGTCCTAGAGGAGAGCATGGGGTAATTTCAATACAACTCAATAACTGCTTTTCTTGTGCTCATGTTGCTTCCTCTGATTTTTTTTTTCTTCAGAAACCCCAATTCCATTAAATTTTTCAAAGGAGTAACTCTTAGAAATTTTGTCTTAAAAATTTTTTTTGTCTAGAAAGCACACATTCTCCATTCTCTCTTCTTATCATCATTCAGATTTTCCTAACTTATTTATATATGTGTGTGCATATGCAAATCTTTAATTTTAAAAGATAGAACTTCAAGGAAAACCTCTAACCTTACGCTATTGTATAACTCTTGACATTTTGTGTTTAAATTTCTTAAACACACCTGAATTACACTTTAATTCAATTTCAGGACATCTTGTCCTCTATCTCACAATCCCAGCCTAAAAGTATTTTTAAGCTGAAGAGATAGCACAGCGGTAGGGCATTTGCCTTGCAACCAGCCCATCCAGGATGGTCGATGTTCGAATCAGGCATCTCATATGGTCCCCCGTGCCTGCCAGGAGTGATTTCTGAGTGCAGAGCCACAAGTAACCCCTGAGCACCACCAGCTGTGACCCAAAAACCATAATAAATAAATAAATAAATAATAATAAATAAATAAAAGTATTTTTAAGTATTGTGCAAGTTTACTTGATATTAAAACCTGCCCTCTACAGTCAGGAGACTATTTTCGATCTTTTTTCTCACTTTGCATGGTTAATTTCATATTACTATAAAATATCTTTATGGTGAAGAGGGAGAGCACCTGAAAATGCTCAGAGATAACCTTAGTTCAGGAAATCATGTGGTATTGGAGATTGTATTTCTGTCTCCTACATGCAAAACATATACTCCAACCCTTTGCACTACTTCCAGTGACCATTTTCTTCATTGCATTTTGGGTTAACTCTCTCAATGTCATGGCTTACTGACTAATGGATTCCCAAGAACTTCCTTTGTTACCATATTGGTAGTCTCTCACAGATGTTTTTAAAATAGGTTTCTTAGCTTAACCAAGAACCCCCCCCCCCTTTTTTTTTTTTTTTTTTTTTTTTTTGGTTTTTGGGTCACACCCGGCGGTGCTCAGGGGTTACTCCTGGCTGTCTGCTCAGAAATAGCTCCTGGCAGGCACAGGGGACCATATGGGACACCAGGATTCAAACCAACCACCTTTGGTCCTGGATCGGCTGCTTGCAAGGCAAACGCCGCTGTGCTATCTCTCCGGGCCCCACCAAGAACCCCTTTTACCTTTTCTTTCCTTTCTTTTAAAATATTAGCTAAGGGGCCAGAGTGATAGTACAGTGGTAGAGCGTTTGCCTTGTACACTGCCAATCCGGGACAAACCCAGGTTTGAACTCAGGCATCCCATATGATTCCCCAAGCCTGCCAGGAGCAATTTCTGAGCTCAGAGCCAGAAGTAACCTCTGAGTCTACTAGGTGTGGCCCCCAAACAAAACATATACATACATGCATACACACATAGGTACATACATAAGTAAAATAAAATAAAATATGTATTAGCAGGGGCTGGAGAGATAGCATGGAGGTAAGGCGTTTGCCTTTCATGCAAGAGGTCATCGGTTCGAATCCCAGCGTCCCATATGGTCCCCCGTGCCTGCCAGGAGCAATTTCTGAGCATGGAGCCAGGAGTAACCCCTGAGCACTGCCGGGTGTGACCCAAAAACCACACACACACAAAAAAAATATGTATTAGCATATCAAAAAGCTATCCAAGATGACCAGATGAAAACAAAATATATATGTTGTTGTTCTTATTTTGTTTCTAGTCCCATAGTAGTAAATTTTCTAACTATCAGCTCCTCAAAGAGAGTTTTTTCTGTCAGTAAGGTATAGAAATAGCAGACTTCAGGGCTATCCCTATATGACTCTCAGTAGAAGGAAAGGGCAAAAGGAACTTTGATCACTTCATGTAAAAATAATGAGTTGAATAAGATTTATTCAGATAAACTCTGGGGATTATTCATTTTATTGATTCATTTCCTGTGGTGCTCCAGTCTTACAGTGTTTAACCTCAACCCACTACCTTTTATTAATATTCAAGGTAAACATTTACTTCCTAGGATGTTGACATTCTGCCAAATGATACCATATTGTGAGGAACATACTGATGAGCATCTTCATGTTCCAATCAACAAATTATAAACCATATTGAGAAATATGAAAAATATAGACATTATTTTTGAGGATTTAGTGGCAGTTGGTTAGGTGGCCAGGGATGTAATTCAGTGGCTTTGATCTCTGGAATATTCAGGGGAAATAAGAAAGAAAAAGAAAATATGAGAGAGGAATAAAACCCTAACACTGGAAGAAATGAAACGGGGAGTGAAATCTTATCATTCCTTCCCACTGTCGTGTTTTCTTTCCTCTTAGCAATTCATTCTAAATGAATTTAATGCACTTATGAAATAGCACAGCAGTCCAGGATATTTTAGTAGCTGCTGTTTTTGTTCATTTCTTTGGAGGAGGAGAGGACACCCAGTTGTGCTCAGGGCTTACAAGGCAAGCACCCTGCCTACTCTGCTATTTCTCCAACACCCATTTTATGTATTTTTAAGATTTTGTTGTTACTGAGGTAATATAGTGAAAGTAGCGAAACTGTTAAAATGCTTTTGGTGGGGGAGCAGAGTGATAGCACAGTGATAGGGCATTTGCCTTGCATTCGACTGACCCCAAATGGAACAGGGTTCAATTCCCAGCATCACCCAAGCCTGCCAAGAGCTATTTCTGAGCTCAGAGACAGGAGTAACCCCTGATTGCCACCTGATATGGCCTAAAAATCATAAAATAAACAAAATAAAATACTTTTGGTGTACACCTTGCTGTGCCTCTACCACCACTCCTACGTACTCAAGTTTTCTGCCAGGACCCCTTATTAATATAAATGCTATTTGTTTTTCTTTTGTTTGTTTGTTTTGTTTTGTTTTGTTTTTATTTTGGGACTTAACTCAGGGCTTACTCCTAGCTCTGTGCTCAGATATCTCTTCTGGCAGTCTTGGGGGATCATATAGGATGCAGGGGCCCCAACAAAGTCCGTCCCAGTGCAGCCATTTGCAAAGCAAATGCCCTACCTCTGTGCTAGCACTCTGGCCCAATGTAAATGTTATTTCAACATGGATTTGATATCCCTCCATTCTCCTGATATGTTGTTATTTTTTTTTTAATTTTTATTGTGACCAAAGTGCATTACAAATCTTTCACTGCATCATTTATGGTACATAGTGACAATGAATGAGGGGCATTCCCGCCACAAGTGCTGTCCTCCCTCCGCCCCTGTTCCCAGTATGCATCCTCTACCCCTCAGTATGCTAGTGCAACTGGTCTCTGGTCTCCACTTTACAGCTTGTAGATTGAGCATCCATTCCACCGTCATTGGAGATAAAAAGGATAAGAAAAAGGGGAGAAAATAATTTGGTGACAACTACCAAAAAAAGAAAGAAGAGAGAGAGAGAGAGAGAGAGAGAGAGAGAGAGAGAGAGAGAGAGAGAGAGAGAGAGAGAGAGAGAGAAGTGGAAGAAAAAAAGAAGGAAAATAAAATCAAAAACTAACAAAACAAAACAAGAAAAAGTATGGGTGCTGAGAGAGAGAGAGAAGTGGAAGAAAAAAAGAAGGAAAATAAAATCAAAAACTAACAAAACAAAACAAGAAAAAGTATGGGTGCTGAGCACTTCCAGGAATGATTCCTGAGCACAAAGATAAGAGTGAGCTTTAAGCACCACAGGTTGCAGCTCCAAAACAAGAAAACAAAATCTTTTTTTTTTGGTTTTTGGGCCACACCCTGTGACGCTCAGGGGTTACTCCTGGCTATGCGCTCAGAAGTTGCTCCTGGCTTCTTAGGGGACCATATGGGACACCGGGGGATCGAACCGCGGTCCGTCCTAGGCTAGCGCAGGCAAGGCAGGCACCTTACCTCCAGCGCCACCGCCCGGCCCCGAAAACAAAATCTTTTAAAGGGAGCAGATAGATAGGTTAATGAGGGCCATGTGCGTTAAATGAGGAAGCCATATTTGATTCCATACACCACCACATGGCTGCTGCAGGTGGCTTCTGTCCTACAGTGCCAGTGGGATTTCAGTGAATCCACTTTAGGGAGAGTGGATCACTCGCTCGCCAGATGTGCGTCTCCATACTTCGTGTGTGGTAATCATTTCTTCAATATTATTCCATTCGGTCGCTCGTGTTACCTGCTTTCCTCTTGTGAAGGATTTTTTTCCCCACTGAAGTTACTGAGACATAAGATGCCTGCAGCACATGGTCACCTGAATTTCTTCTTCAGTTATCTCCTGAGCATTTACTTTGGAGTAACCCCCAAATATTACCAGATGTGGTCCCAAAACAAACAAAATAAAGATTTTTAAAAGGGGCCGGGAAGGTGGCGCTAAAGGTAAGGTGTCTGCCTTGCAAGCCCTAGCCTAGGACGGACCGCGGTTCAATCCCCCGGTGTCCCATATGGTCCCCCCAAGCCAGGGGCGATTTCTGAGCGCATAGCCAGGAGTAATCCCTGAGCGTCAAACGGGTGTGGCCCAAACACCAAAAAAAAAATAAATAAATAAATAAATAAATAAATAAATAAATAAAGATTTTTAAGAGCAACCTCGGATTTGGTTTAATGGCAACGTGTATGCCTTGAAGAATGAGAACTATATTCAAAACCCAGCACTGACAAATCCCCCAGCAAAAAAGGCACAAAAAACTTCTATAGGGTAGATTTAATGTTGAGTTTTTACCTTGATAAAATAAAAGCAAGAGGGCCCAGAGAGATTGCATGCAGAAGGATGGTGGTTCAAATTCAGACATCCCAAGTGGTTCCCGAGCCTGCCAGGGGCGATTTCTGAGTGTGAGCCAGGAGTAACCATGTATATATATATATATATATATATATATATATGTGTGTGTGTGTGTGTGTGTGTGTGTGTGTGTGTGTGTGTGTGTGTGTATGTATATATGTGTGTGTATATGTATATATACATATATATGTGTGTATGTATGTATGTATGTATAGCATGGTTTTTTTTGTTTGTTTGTTTGTTTTTTTGGTTTTTGGGTCACACCCGGCGTTGCTCAGGGGTGACTCCTGGCTGTCTGCTCAGAAATAGCTCCTGGCAGGCACGGGGGACCATATGGGACACCGGGATTCGAACCAACCACCTTTGGTCCTGGATTGGCTGCTTGCAAGGCAAATGCCGCGGTGCTATCTCTCCGGGCCCTGTATAGCATGGTTTTAATGCAAAAAGGAACAAAGGAAGGAAGAAGGAAGGAAGGAAAGTATGTTGAGAAGGCATTCCCTAAAAACAAATCTTAATACCTACTCCTAACTCTCTCCCACTCAGCATCTTGTTTTGCTTCATGGTTGCCGAGTTGTATAACATGAGTTACTCCATATAAGAAAGTTTTTACGGGGCCCGGAGAGATAGCACAGTGGTGTTTGCCTTGCAAGCAGCCAATCCCGGACTTAAGGTGGTTGGTTCATATCCCGGTGTCCCATATGGTCCCCCGTGCCTGCCAGGAGCTATTTCTGAGCAGACAGCCAAGAATCACCCCAGAGCACCACCAGGTGTGGCCCAAAAACAAAAACAAAAAAAACAACAACAACAAAAAAAAAAAAAACAAAAAGAAAAAAAAGAAAAAAGAAAGTTTTACGGGGCTGGAGAGATAGCATGGAGGTAGAGCATTTGCCTTGCATGCAGAAGGACGCTAGTTCAAATCCCAGCATCCCATATGGTCTCCTGAGCCTGCCAGGAACGATTTCTGAGCATAGAGCCAAGAGGAACCCCTGAGCACTGATGGCTGTGATCCCCCCCCACCCGACACACACACACACACACACACACACACACACACACAAAGAAAAAGGAAATAAAGAAAAATTTTATTAGGGCCAGAGTGATGGCACAAGTGGTAAGGTGGCTGCCTTGCCTGCACTAGCCTAGAATGGACCGTGGTTCGATCCCCCAGCTTCCCATATAGTCTCCCAAACTAGGAGCAATTTCTAAGCGCATAGTCATGTTTTTACTAGGGGCCCGAACTATAGCACAGCGGTAAGGCATTTGCCTTATACCTGACCAATACAGGACAGACCCCCTTTCAAATCCCTGCATCCCATATGGTCCCCTGAGCCTTCCATGAGTGACTTCTGAGTGCAGAGACAGGCGTAACCCCTGAGTGCTACGAGTATGACCCAAAAACCAAAAAAAAAAAAAAAAAAAGGAATAAAAAAAAAGTTTTTACTAAAGTACCATTCAAATACAGAAGCTAAATCCAAAACTTCTAGCTCACCATTGTGTATGAACTTTAATCGATAAAGGAATGGCTTTAGCAATAAAAAAGGGACAAGTGTTTTAACAGTTATTTAAAATATTATAAAAATTTTACTGGGGATAACTTCTTTAAATGAACATGAAAGGAAATCTTCCAGTATTTCCTAACATCCCAGAATTTTAACCAAAGAAAGATTCAGACTTTAAATACAAAATCTTAAAAATAGGGGGCCGGAAAAAAAAGTCACAGAGTTAACTTTGGGGCCAGCAAGGTGGCGCTAGAGGTAAGGTGTCTGCCTTGCAATCGCTAGCCAAGGAAGGACCACGGTTTGATCCTCCGGAGTCCCATATGGTTCCCCAAGCCAGGGGCAATTTCTGAGCGCTTAGCCAGGAGTAACCCCTGAGCATCAAACGAATGAGGCCCCTCCAAAAAAAAAAAAATAGGGGACCAGAGAGATAACATGGAGGTTGGAGGTAAGGCATTTGCCTTTCATGCAGAAGGTCGGTGGTTCGAATCCCATAAGATCACCCGTGCCTGGCAGGGGCGAATTCTGAGCGCAGAGCCAGGAGCAACCCTGAGCGCTGCCAGGTGTGACCAAAAACCAATAAAATAAATAAAAACAAATCTTAAAAATACCATAGTACTGGGGCTAGAGAAATAGCATGGAGGTAAGGCTTTTGCCTTGCATGCAGAAGGTTGGTGGTTCGAATCCCAGCATCCCATATGGTCCTCCCCCCCCCCAGCCTGCCAGGAGCGATTTCTGAGCAGAGAGCCAGGAGTAATCCCTGAGGGCTGCCGGGTGTGACCCAAAGATAAACAAACAAAAAAATACCATAGTATTGTTATCTATTATATGACTTAAAATGTTCTTTTATGGTGCCTGCCAGGAGCTTTTTCTGAACAGATAGCCAGGAGTAACCCCTGAGCGCAGCCAGGTGTGGCCCAAAAACCAAAAAAAAAAGTTCTTTTATGTTCAGTAATGAATTAATTATAAGATGACCAGGATTTAGGGGCAAAGCGGTGATGCAAGCAGTAGGGTGTTTGCCTTATACATGATAACCTAGGAAGGACCTCCGTTTGATTCCCCGGTGTCCCATATGGTCCCCAAGCCCCTCTAGATTAGCATCAAGAGTGTTTCCTAGTTTCTTCTTGGGGAAAAATATAAATATTAGAATAACATCTCCAAGCATTGATCCAACTCTTTGTCATTTCTTTCTTTCTTTTTTTTTTTTGGTTTTTGGGTCACGCCCAGCAGTGCTCAGGGGTTACTCCTGGCTCTATGCTCAGAAATTGCTCCTGGAAGGCTCGGGGGACAATATGGGATGCCAGGATTTGAACCACCGTCCTTCTGCATGCAAGGCAAATGCCCTACCTCCATGCTATCTCTCCAGCCCCCTCTTTGTTATTTCTTTTTCTTTTTTTTTTTTTTTTTGGTTTTTGGTCACACCTGGCGTTGCTCAGGGGTGACTCCTGGCTGTCTGCTCAGAAATAGCTCCTGGCAGGCACGGGGGACCATATGGGACACCGGGATTCGCTCACTCAACTTTTTATCCCAGGGTCACTTCATGTTCACCACCTAACTACAGAAACAGTTCAAGAAACTTCAAATAAAATGCTCTTCCCAAAGAAGTTTTATAGACCAAATTTTCCATTTCTGAGAAACTGTGTAACTAGCAAACAGGAGAATGGAGAAAAAAAATAGAATCTCAACTTGAAGAAGAGGAACACAATTTGAAGGTTCAAGGGGAGCAAAATAGAAGAGTATAAATAGAAACTTAATTGCTCCAGAGATTCTCTAGCCAACACAGAGCAATTATAGCCATACACACACTCACAGAGTATACTGTGCATGCATCCCTTGAGATAATACAAACACACATATATCACTTGTTCACAATCCTTATCTAGCAGATAATCCTCATCTCTCAACATCCCTGAATATTTTCTTCCTATCTAGATGAAGGGCAAGATTCTCAGATACTTTGTGGAGAGCTGTCTCTTACTAGATTAAACTTTAGTAATACAGCATTGTAGCAAGAACAATTTCTCTTTGAACCAAAACTCTTGGACCCACAATATTAAAAGCAACTCAGAGGGGCCAGAGCAGTGGTACAGCAGTAGGATGTTTGCCTTGCACGTGGCTGACCTAGAACAGACCGTGGTTCAATCCCCCGGAATCCCATATGGTCCCCCAAACCAGAAGCAATTTCTGAGCACACAACCAGGAGTAACCCACACCTGGTGTGGCCAAAAACAAACAAAAAATAGCAACTCAAAAAGAAAGAAAAAACAGATGGAGGAGGTGGCTAAAAGAATTAGAGCACATGTTTTGCATTTCATCTGTGAATTTCTGAAGTATTCAAAATTTTGCTATTTGAATCATGAGTTAAAATGAATGAAAGCGAATTAATCAAATCTAAGACATTATATGAAATATGTGGGAAACTTAGGAATGTAGGAAACTTAGGAAAACCTGCCTAACCGATACAGGATATAGATTTAAATTGGGAATTCAAAACATCCAACAATATGCCTTAATACCATCACAAAAATGAGAGTAAGAAAAGGTGATATTCTGAACTCAAACCTAAGTTCAGGTCAGAACTTATGTGAGAATAAATCTTAGGCTCCAAACCAGGACAGAGAGATGTGGGTCTGGAAGCTAATGTCAACACAGAAATTAATCCACACAGTGAAAGGGGGTAAAAACAGGTTCAGAAATTCCAACACACAAGCCTTATACTTCTAGGAAAGAAGGTAGCTTGGAGTAAAACCAGAGAATGAAATACCCTGCCTTCCTGAGACCTGGGGTTCTTAATTAGCAAGAACCAGACCCCAGTAACTTAACATCAGATCAATCCCTGGAGTGGAGAATGAATACTGAGTAGTGTAGGACCCAATAATCCAACACAAATGGAGCAAGAGAAGACAATATTTAGGAAAGTGAATAAATCTAGCTAAGGTCTGGCCAAGCTTAGTAAGGAACTGTTAATAATTAACATCTACTGAGTAGTTATATCTTAAATGGTACTTTAAGTGCAAATGTCATGTCATTTTCTATAACAAGCCTCTCTATATGAGACAGATATAAATTTCAGCTGTATTCTCTTGATGAACAAAGGAAGAGAAGGGAACAAAGGGAAGAGAAGTTGTTGCCAAGGGCTATGTTGTTAGTATGTGCTGGAGTCAGGATTCCCACCAAGTGGGGCTGGCTTTATGGCTTTGCACTTCATCTTCCATCTGGCTCACTCAGAGGCAGATGTACCATGACATTGGTTGAACTCAAATTTCAGTTTCCTTATTTATTTGAGCTCCTCTAAGATCCTGTATCCATTACTATCATTTAATTTTCCTTTTGATTATTTTTTTTTGAATAGGACAGATAGCTGAACTCTATCTAAGCTCGTGCTTTGCATGGGGTGGGGGACTCAGATTTGAACCTCAGCACTACAAATATCTCCAAGCTCAGAGCAAGGAATAGCCCATGAGCACAGATGAGTGGAACTATCAAATAAACAAAAGTTACTTTTTATTTAAGAGTTTTATCTTTACTTGCATGAACTTTGGCCATCACAAAACCTGGCTCTTTCCCACTAGCTGTCAATAAGAATAGTGCAGCAGTAGTCATAGAGATAGTATAGGGATTAAGGTGCTTGCCTTACATAGCATCAACCTTATTCAATCCCCAACAGCAACAAGAATGATTCCAACCATTGCTGGAACTGATCCAACCCTTCATTTTCCCCTCCAAAAAATGCTGTAGCAGGACATCCCAGATAAAAGTAATAAATCAGGGGACCAGAGAGATAGCACAGCTGTAGGGAGTTTGCCTTACATGCAGCCGATCCAGGATAGATGGTGGTTTGAATCTCAACATCCCACATGGTTCCCTATGCCTGCCAGGAGATTTTTCTGAGCACAGATCCAGGAGTAACCCCTGAGCACCGCCAGGTGTGACCCCCCCCCCCAAAAAAAAGTAATAGATCATATGTAGTTTTGATAATATAGCTGAAATTATGGGTATAAATGGATAGATGACACATAGCTTCATACATATATCATGTATATATGATCTTCTGTGCTAGAGAAGAGAAGGCAATGTTTGCCAACTTTTCTCATGACTGGGCACACATATAACATGTTTTTATGTGTAGACAGGTTAGAGAAATCAGATTAAAAGGGTTCTATCTAGTGATGATCCACACCTCAAAAGTCTCCCCTGGGCCTGAAGGGATTAATGTTTCAAGCATCTCTCATCTACTTGGATACCATTACTGAGACACAATTGCTATCTAATTCCATTGCCTGTATCCTTTGTTACAGTGATTTTGAGAGTGGAGAGAGCTAAAGATTAGTAAAACATCCAGTTCACGTCCTGGGAGTTCAGAACAAAACCATAACATTGCCAAGACCAGAGGAATAAAATGGAGTTACCAATTTGAAGTCATTTTTATTTTGATTGTCATTTATGTAGTTTTTAATTTTTATAAAGCTCTATCACAGGGCCAGAGTGGTGGCACAAGCGGTAAGGCATCTGCATTGCCCATGCTAGCCTAGGATGAACCATGGTTCAATCCCTGGCATCCCGTATGGTCCCCCAAGCCAGGAGCGATTTTTGAGTGCACAGCCAGGAGTAATCCCTGAGAGTCACTGAATGTGACCCAAAAACCAAAACAAACAAAATAAATAAATAAAATAAAATAAAATAAACCCATATATCACAAGTGTGAAAAATAAGGAAATGATTCAAAGATCAGAGAAAAAAACTTAATGAGTGAAGTTCATGAAGGAGGCCTAGGTTCCACACCTGTTACCACATTAGCCCACAAGCACTACTGGGAGTGACCCTCAAGCATTCAAGCTGTATACCAGCAAAATCCCCTTGGCATGTGCATTTAACTTTCCCCCTGAAAAATAAAAAATCATAGAAGGGGACAATTGCAGAGAAGGAGGGGGCGCATGGAATGGAGCTATTCTTTGCTTGACTCAGGTATTACACCTGGCAATGATCAGGAGACTATCTGGGATCAGACCCAGGTCAGTCACTCACAGGCAAGTGCCTTATACCCTGTACTATCTCTCTAGCCCCTCCACATGCTTTTTATGTTCTTTATCCTGAGAGAGTAATGTCTGTTTTGGACATATTTCTGGGATTTGGGTTCCTGTATTTTCCATTTTCCATGCAAGCATTTGATAGCTTTTGTTTCTTTTATGGCAAATTGCACAATAAAATTTCCCAGTTGGGGTGGTGGAGGGAACAATGGTGAAACTAACAGGAATTCATCATGAGCCATGTTTTCTTTCAGGTTCACATAATCATCACAGCAAGTAAGTGTTGCTCCACATTTTTTGGAAAAGAGGAAATTAAGATTCTTGGTGTTCGAATCATTTGAGAGAGCCCAGTCAGCAGTGAAGTAAATGTTCGGACTAAGAATCATTTGATTTCAAAGGAGAGAATCTTTTCCAATTCCTCCTGCCATAGGGTTATCTGGCAGAGCAATACCATTGTTAAGATCTAAGATTTAGGGGCCTGAGAGATAGCATGGAGGTAAGGCATTTACCTTTCATGCAGAAGGTCATCGGTTCGAATCCCGGCATCCCATATGGTCCCCCGTGCCTGCCAGGAGCAATTTCTGAGCACGGAGCCAGGAAAAAACCCTGAGCACTGCCGGGTGTGACCCAAAAACCACCAAAAAAAAAAAAAAAAAAAGATCTAAGATTTAGAATTAACTATTACTAACCTAGATGTTGATGTTAGAATATGATGTACCTTTGCTTAGAGATAACATTACTTTGGTTTCTGTACTCTGCTTGCTTAAGAAAGTTAACTGCTGTTAACTTGGCTTTGTTTGAGCCTAAACACAGCCATGACAGGCTCTAGTTTTAAGGTATAAAGACTAGGCTCAGAAAAACAGCCAGCTCTGGAACAAGACCCGAGGGGTAAATGCCAGGAAATACATCTATAAAAGGTTAAATAGCAGCTGACAACGCACCCTGGGTCTGCAGTAACCAACAGATAGCCAGATGACACAGCACTCTGGATCTGGTGGCACAAAGCCTACCCAGCCGTTTGTCTGATGCCACATTTGAACTACAGCCAATCCTAGCCATTTGGCTGATGTAACCTTGTACTAAGGAACAAAAATTTATTTTTAAATGATTTTTATTGTGAACAAAGTGAATTACAAATCTTTCACAGTAATATAGTGACATTGAATCAGGGGCATTCCCACCACCAGTGTTGTCCTCTCCCCACCCCTGTTCACAGCATGCATCCCATATCCCCCTCTTTTGCCCCCCAGGCTGCTAGTATAAGTGGTTCCCTCTGTGTCTAGCTTGTTGTAATTGGGTATCAATTTTGTTGTCTTTGGTTTTTTTAAATTTTGTGTTTAAGTCGGATCATTTTTTCTTTCTACTCAATTTTCATACGACTGTTTGGTCTTGGTACAATCCATTTTTTCCCCCTCAATTTGTGAGGCTGAACAAGATAATTCAGTTATGTGGTCCTGTTTGAAGGGAAAACAAACAAAACAACAGCAAAAAAAAAAAAACTGGAGTCCATCTAGAGGTTATAAATATCAATTTAAGAGAAGAAAGGGGAGAAAAGAAAAACATAACAAAAAAACAGTCAAACAAGAAAACCAAAATTAAAAAAAAAAAACCCAAAAATAAAACTACAATGACAGAAACAAACAATAATCACGATCCTGAAATATAGAAAAAAACTGTAATTCTTTTTCTTTTCTTTTCTTTTCTTTTTCTTTTTCTTTCTTTCTTTTTTTTTTTTTTTTTTTTTTTTGCATAGGCACAGTAAATATTGGGGCGATTAGAAAGGGAATTTCCTTGGCCCAAGAGATACCACCCTTGAAGCATACTGTCACGGAAATGACTACAGGCTCCGTACATGCTCTTTTTCACTTCCTAGGTCTTTTTATATTGCCAGGAAACTTTCTGCTCAGTTGTGGATGATAAAATCAGGCCTCTGTAACTAGATATCTTGGTATTTATTTGCACAGGTCATAGGATGAAGCCTACGATAGAGACTTTCTTTAGGGTTCTAGAAGTTCTGTTCCATCACTGTTGTTTTAATCAATCTTCTACAATTAGTGGTCTTGGTTTTTGCACCCATCTTAAGATAAAGCCTAGGATCGAGTTTTTCATTATGTTTCCAGAAGTTTTGTTTGGTTGCAGTTGTCTCAGTCAGACCTCTGGAATTAGAGATCTTGGTTGTTGTACAGATCGTAGTCCAAAACCTAGGCTAGAGTCTTCCTTATTGGAATCCCCTGTACTGAACCCGGGGTACCCTTTAAATTTGGCCTGTGAGTCATTCTCGGGTTCCTCATTTCTTAAGAGATGTTAGAACCCAGCATGCTGGAATAAACTCCCTTGCATTTATATATTACTATCTGTCTCCCTGGTGGTCTTTTGGCTTTTGAGTTCCAGACTCAACACCCTTAGCATTCAAAGCTCACTTTTGGTGTTGCTCACAAGACCTTATTGGTTCTGGGAAATCTAACTACTCAGCCTGTGAAAGGCAAATGCCATGACCCCTGTACCCTCTGGCTCCAAGGAGGAATTTTTTTTGGGGGGTGTGGGGCATGGGAGAAATAAATGCAATGCTCTGGCAAGACAATAAGGCAGAAAAAAAACATGATTTTTCACTTGTTTGAAACTTAGTGTGTCTGCATCTTCCAGATATGGAAAAGACAGCGAGGAAATCTTGCAGTGTTTCTGTAGTGCACAGAAAACTTTGTAGGAAAGTTGTAAAATCCACAAACACAAACCCACAGATCTACAGGCAACTTCTTGCACTGGGGCATTTATTTCAGGTTTATTTAAAATAACCACAAGTAAGTTCCACAGGAAGGTAAGGATTAAATGAATCTAGGTCCCTCATATAATCAAGTATTATTCTATTAAAAGTTGCATCTTCCAAGACAATTACCTTTAATGCACAGCCCTATATTACTCCAGGGAGACTAAAACAAAGCTATAGTGAACATTACAGGCTAATTGGGAAACTTTTTCTTGGCTTACTTACTCAGTGATAGAATTATTGTCATTTATGGAATTTTTTATAATAAAGTTAATTTTGTAATGGGTTGTTTAGACCTGAGTGCTAGTGCTTCAAATAGGATACTTGTTTTACACATAGCCATCCAGGTTCAATTCCCAGCATGGACTCTCAAACCTTCCAAGAATGATCTCTGAGTGCAGAGCCAAGAGAAAGCCCTGAGCATAGTTGGATGGAGGAAAAGAAAAAAAAAAAAAAAAAAAGAAGGAGATATCTTAGAAATTAAGTTTATATATTTAGGGAAGGAGTAGTCAAATGCTTAAGAAATATGATTGGTTCACGTTATAATATTCAAGGAAATTTTTATTTTAATTAAAATATACATGGGGGGGCCGGGCGGTGGCGCTGGAGGTAAGGTGCCTGCCTTGCCTGCGCTAGCCTAGGACGGACCGCGGTTCGATCCCCCGGTGTCCCATATGGTCCCCTAAGAAGCCAGGAGCAACTTCTGAGCGCATAGCCAGGAGTAACCCCTGAGCGTCACAGGGTGTGGCCCAAAAACCAAAAAAAAAAAAAAATATATACATGGGGAGCCCTGAGCAATAGCACAGCAGTAGGGCGTTTCCCTTGCATGTGGCCAACCCCAGACAGACCTCAGTTCAATTCCTGGCATCCCATATGGTCCCTCGAGCCTGCCAGGAGAGATTTCTGAGCACAGAGCCAGGAGTAACCCCTGAACACTGCAGAGTGTGACTTCAAATAAATAAATAAATAAATAAATAAATAAATAAATAAATAAATAAATAAATAAATAAAATAAAATAAAATATACATAGAACTCCCCATCCAATATTATGAAGACTGGGTGACAGAGATAGTTCATAAGCTTTTTTAGCTTATACCAAACCTAGTTCAGTTCCAGCTCTACATATGCTTAGAACTGATCCCTCAGCATAGAAACAGGTGTATCCTCTTAACACTCCCCATAATACTCCCCCTCCCAAAACTTTAGAAAAGATTAGAAAGCTACACACAAGTGTAAACATTAGTCATTTCTGTCTATATTTACACAGAAATATATTTAGTTAAACAAATAAATATATATTTGTTTAAATATATATATTGGTTTGGAGACAATACCAAGCAGCACTCAGGGGTTACTCCAGGCTCTGCACTTAGAAATCATCCTGACAGGCTTGGGGGACTATATGGAATGCCTGGAATCAAACCCAGGTCTGTCCCTGGTTGGCTGCATACAAGGCAAATGCACTACAGCTGTATTATCTCTCCAGTCCTATATATGTGTAAATATATTTAATTTTATCCTTTGCACATTTAGGCATTCTTTTGTTCCCCTACTCTAGCTACTAATCTGCTCCCTTCTCCTCCAAAGTATCTGCACAGTCATGAAACTAGTCGCATTCTTCAGCTAGTGGAAAAGAAGGCCTTGTAGAGTAATTCAAAAGAGAACTGTCTTCTAATATTTTTATAATATAGTGGATCCAAATTGTGAGGCAAAAAGGTGGGAAATGACTGTATCTAGAGCGCTAATGTGTTTTACTGACAAATCAATTTTCATGGCAAGATAGGTACATTTTACTACGTGTCTCTGAGAAAAAAACTAAAACCAGCTAATTGAACTGTTTTGCTATGTGAACGTCCTCGCGCATGGCTCTCCTTGGGTTTCTCTAACCCCAAGACTTAGAGGTGAACAAGGTGCTATTTTGCTTTCTTCTGGGGAAATTTTCCACAAAAGAGAAGGTGGAAGACGAAAATTGGTAAAGAGAAATATTAATGGAGGCAAGTGTCTAATTTATGGTAGTAAGCTCAAGGAACTGTCCAATGGAATGTCTGTTGAATACAAATATTCATATATATTCATATGTATGCATTCATATACAATATAAATATCCTAACAATATTCAATATCATAACAATTGAGTATCAGTACAAATCCAGGAAATGAATCTGCAGGTGAAGGATCGCAATCCTCAATTTTTCATTCTGGCTATTCTTAAGTCCATGTTTAACACCAGGTTTGGTTGAAGTTTATATCTTGAAATTTTTCCACGGTTGCTTATGCAAAACTCAGAGTAAGAACTGTATAGATTTGTCCTTCCCAAGCACCGAGTCAATAGCAGGCTTAATGCAGACAGGATGTAGCAATGATTAACTTAGTTAACTCAAGAGATGATTAGCAATAGGCTGTTAAAACAGGCAGGTAGACCTGGGGGATGGGGTAGACCAATGTGGATTAAAGAGATTCCTCTGTCTCCAGCCATAAAACATTAAGATGGCCTCTCTTTGAGATGCAGAATAAAATTTTAACATCCATCAGCATTCTCCCAAAGTGCATGGCCTCTTATAACCCCTAGAGAAGCTTCCGCAGAAACAAAAGGCTATGAAAGACCTTAAAAAGTTCCAAGTTCTTCCCCTACCCAAAACCCAGGCTAGAGTCTTAGCTTCTCTCTCTCTCTCTCTCTCTCTCTCTCTCTCTCTCTCTCTCTCTCTCTCTCTCTCTCTCTCTCTCTCTCTCTCTCTCTCTCTCTCTTCCCCCTCTCTCTTCCCCTTCTCTCCCCTCTCTCCTCTCTCTTCTCTCTCTCCTCTCTTTCTCAGTCTCTCTGTCAGTCTGTCTCTCCCTCTCCTCTCTGACTGTCTCTTCTCTCTCTCTTCTCTCCCTCTCGCCCCTCTCTCTATTTCCTCCCCCTCTCAAATCCCCCACTCTTTTCCTCTCCACCCTCTCTTCCCCTTTTCCCCCCTCTCTCCTTTTTCCACCTTCTCCTCTCTGTTCTTCTTTTTTGAGCAAATGTCTGTTTATTTCTTCTCACCATTTTTGGATGGCATGTTTTATTCTTGCTGAGTTCTACCAGTGCCTTGTATATTTTAGATAGTAATCTTTTATCTGATGACT
Organism: Suncus etruscus; assembly: GCF_024139225.1. Classification (NCBI taxonomy): domain Eukaryota; kingdom Metazoa; phylum Chordata; class Mammalia; order Eulipotyphla; family Soricidae; genus Suncus; species Suncus etruscus. The sequence goes on from NC_064851.1 coordinate 135,301,181, forward strand.
ATTGGGTGAATAGTCTCTCCCAAATTGAGGGTAGTCTTTGTATCCTTATCACTGTTTTGTTTTTTTTTTGGGGGGGGGACGATTGGTTTTTGGGTCACACCCGGCAGTGCTCAAGAATTACTCCTGGCTCCACGCTCAGAAATCACTCCTGGCAGGCTCGGGGGACCATATGGGAAGCAGGGATTCGAACCAATGACCTTCTGCATGAAAGACAAAGGCCTTACCTCCATGCTATCTCTCCAGCCCCACTGTTTTCTTTTAATTGCAGAAGCTTCTCAGTTTAATATAGTCCCAATTGTTTATCTTTGCTTCTACTTCTTTTGGTCTCTCTCTCCTCACTCTCATTCTCTCTCTCTTCTTCCTCTCCCTCTGTCTCACACACACTCTGCTACCACTCACCTTATTTCACAGCACTTCTTCCATCGTCATTTCTTAGGGAACAACCCAAATCAGTCATCAGTGATGAGACAGTTAGGAAACCTACATCACTGTTTTTTGTTTTTTTGTTTTTTGGACAATAAAAGAAGTATAGTACACCTGGATTACACTACAATTAAATGTAACTTAGTATATACAAAAAATCAAGATGTATTTTCTCTTCATTACAATATAAATAATGAAGTTTTCTATAATTGAGAATAGATTCCAAATATGTTTGATGTTTACTTTGTTTTTATTTTTACTTCTGAAAGTAATTTAGTAAAATAAATAATTTAGCAAAAATAAAAACTTGATAAATAGACATCAATGATTTCCTCTATAGTTGACTAAAAATGTGATGTGTGAAAGGAAATTCAATAGAAAGAAAAGAAAATATTGCATTATTTGGAATATGAATTCTAGTTCATACCCAGCCTTTGAATGCATGAGATTAAAATGTGTTAAGGTTGAAACAAATTTCAATTAACAGGATAGGTGAATGTGGAACTTAAAACCTACTGCTCTTGGTAGGGCCTTTGCCTTGCACGTATTAACCTAGTGTTGGGGTTCAGGGATCAGTTCCCCCCCCCTCTCTCTCTCTCTCTCTCTCTCTCTCTCTCTCTCTCTCTCTCTCTCTCTCTCTCTCGAGCGGTGTCTTGAGCCGCGTCTCGAGCATTTCAAGGAGAATCAGAAACCATGCAAATTTGCAAAGGGTGATTTATTTTTCTGGTGCCAGGGTGACACCAGGGTCAGTGCTCAGGGATGAACCCCAGAGCAAAGACCCCGAACCGTTACTTAAGCAGTGTTTTTATGATCACTTTTCCAAAGGGACAGCATATGTCACGGAAGTAGTATTCCGTTTGTTACTTATTACTTAGGAATACAGCACAACTCAGTTAAAAGAAAGATATATTTAGCAAACAAAGAAACAATCGTTAAAGCCTAACAGATCACCACTAAAAGTTACACAGAGACAATTGCTAAAACTTAACAGACCACCACTAAAAGTTACATTTTTATCCTACTGAAAAATATTAAACATAAGGTCACATTTCTTTACCTTAAAGGCTGGAGGTGGGGGTGGCCACCTTAGTCCACCTTACTAAAAGTTTTGCAAGCAAAGATAACAGAAAGCAGGAGCAAATTGGGTGTGTACTGCCTTCCTTGAGTAGAGCCAGATTCTTATCTCCTTCAGCCAATGCTAGCCTGTGGCTCTGAAGGTCACGAAACAGGACACCTTGTAAGCTAAGGGAAACTTCAAACTTAAACTATATGTGTATTTATGAAAAGCAGAAACTTCTTGTCCCTTTCACTAGGACGGTAAACAGTTCAATTCCCCCGCCTCAAATATGGTCCTCCAAGCCAGGAGCGATTTCTGAGATCATAGCCAGGAGTAACCACTAAATGTTACCGGGTGTGGCCCAAAATCCAAAAAACAAAACAAAACAAAACAAGAGCTTTCTGACCTTCTGTGGTCTTGCCTGCTAAAAATTCAGTTCAAGTGTCAATTTCCCCCAACCTAGTCTCCAATTTAATGACAAAAACCTGTCACCAGCCAGTTTTCAGAGTGTGGATTAAATCTTATCAGTCCTCTTCTTTGAGACTGAAAACATTGACACTTATCTGAATGGTAAAGAGAACCTTCTGTGTCTGGTGATATTCTGCAAGTTGGAAAAGAGGAAGAATTGAGCAAATTCCACAGAGCCAACTCACTGAGACTGAAGAGCTGGAATGATGACCTCCAAGAGAAGATGTCTGAGGCAGGAGGAAGTTCCACTCAGACACCATCCCCATTTTCTCCCAAACCCTGGCATTTTGGGAGAGAGACTAGACTTGATTTTATCTCCCAGCAACTGATATCCTTCTGCTTATAGTAAATCTCAAAAGTGCAGAAAGTGACTTGATATGAAACTTCATAAAGTAGGTCATTTGCTACCCATAGCCTCAATACATCTATTGAATAGGAACTTTAGTCCATTATCTCTGAACATATTAAATGACAGTGAAGTCTAGCCACTTATAAATATGTTAGCAAATAATAAAACATTGTCACATGTGTATTTGCAACATTCTGCATTCATCTGGACTTCCAGAGTTTAAATATTATTAATCACTTATAATAGGAAGCAAAGCAACTTTTCAAAGTAGAATGAAGCATGAGTTCATGTCCCCTTCCCAACCCTGGAAAAGAAATCTCATTTTTCAGGTTCCCTGAATGGGTTTGCTGACCTATGCACTTAAAACTTTGCAAGTAAGACCAAGACACATTCAAGGGGCTGGTGAGATAGCATGGAGGTAGGGCGTTTGCCTTGCATGCAGAAGGATGGTGGTTCGAATCCCAGCATCCCATATGGTCCCCCATCGCTGCCAGGAGCAATTTCTGAGTGTAGAGCCAGGAGTAACCCCCAAGTGCTGCCGGGTTTAATCCAAAACCAAAACCAAAACCAAAACAAACAAAAAAAACACATTTAAATAGCAAAGATACTTAGAGTCAAAAATAAACAAATACATGTGGAAAAAAATATATTTATAAAACTGATCTATAACAATGGGATTGGAGTTAAGAGTTCTACTTGCATATTGGAAATAGTTTCAGGTGCATATTTTTCAGGGCCTGCAAAATACATGGCATATCCAGGTAATAAATTTGGTAAATGACACAGGATATGGTTATTTTATCCCATTGGTATTGAAACTTAACTGTCCAATTGGCTGCTCATTGCAGGCTCAAGTTCCTGTAAACTCTTCGGGGAGGTTCTTTTTGATCACCTGATGTTGAGATTGTCAGTGCATTAATCATCTTAATTAATAGTCATCTGTTGGTCTTAGACTCCCACCTCAGCCAAGGCTCAGCGGCATCTTCCTCACATACAATTTTTCAGTGAGCAGATGGTCAGGGGGCCCGTGTTCGTCCCTTCGTTGGGGAGGCAAGGGGAAAATATAGGTCTGAGAGAGTCTTCGAAAGATACTGGAGGGAAGCTATAAATCAGGGACTCGTCTGTCACATTGTAGAATGCTATGTGTCCAGATTCATAGTCTAAGAAGATGCCAACTTTATGCACAGGTTCTCTGACATGCTGGCCTTTTAAGGGGGAGGAGACCCAAAGACTATAATCCTCTCCGATTTTTAAGCCTATAAGTGAGAAGAGGTCCCCAGGAGGCTTTGGCTGGTTCCCTTTTCTGTTCAATGATTCCTTACAGATGCCCACTTCCCACTCAGTCTTGTTTCCCACTTCCACTTCCCAGTAGTGTCTTCCAGATGTGAAGATCTGAGCACCCAACACAGTTGCTGACTGGTCGAATCGCTCTGGGTTGTCAGGTAACTGTTGTTGGATTCCTCCGTGTCTCACACTTTTCAGATCCTCTGACAAGACTAGATAGGCATTAGCTGTGTTTGGATCCAGAGTAATATCCGCTGCAAGAATTAAAAAAGTAGACTTTTTAGTAGTCTTAATTATCCTCTCTAACTCTTAAAAATATCATTTATTAAGTGTTGGGAACTTCTGTTTTGCTTGGAGCAGAAACTGAGCCCTATTTGACCATTTGCAAGACATAATAAAACACTAAAAGGAGATTGGGGAGAGTTGAGTACAAAGTGATATTTAGGCTCCTGAAGAAGAGAGGAATCTCTCTACAAAATAGTATTCTGTTTAATAGACACCTTAGAACTTGAAGCTCTTCATCCACAAAGGAAATCCTATGCCAAATTGTATATTCACTGGGTGAACACTGGGTCTAGTTCTTCTGTTTGGATGTGAGAGAAATTAGTAGAATGCCTGTCTTCAATACAGGAAGTAGGGGGTGGAGGAGGAGGGAAAATAGTGGTGGGAATGTTGCAGTGGTGAAAGGGGGGTGATCTTTTTATGAATAAAACCTAATTATAAACATGTTTGTAATCATGGTGCTTCAATAAAGGTATTATTTAAGAAATATCAATTAATGATCACCTACTTCGGTGTCAAGCATTTTCCTTGCATTCTAAACTATGTCTCACTTAAAATGCCATGTATTATTAACTTTTTTGTTCATTTTTATAGACAACAAAACTAAAACTTATAAAAGAGGACTTGACTAAGGTAAACAAAGATTTGAATGTTTGGAAGGCGTTCCTCATCACATTTTTCATTGTGTCTTGCATCTTGACCTTCCTATGATAGATATATCATGAACTTTTGAGAACTTTGCTTCCATCTTCCTGAGTAAGTTACAGAAGCAGTTTCCAACTTCTACTAACTGCTGACACTGTCCCCACTGTGCATATTTTTCCCTTTTTTTAAATTTCTTTTCCTTTTTTTTTTTTTTTTTTTTTTTTTGGTTTGGTTTTTGGGTCACACCCAGCAGCACTCAGGGGTTACTCCTGGCTATAGGCTCAGAAATTGCTCCTGGCTCTGGGAACCATATGGAACACAGGGAATCTAACCAAGGTCCATCCTGGGTCAGCTGCATGCAAGGCAAAAGCCCTGCCACTGAGCCATCACTCCTGCCCCTCTTTGTATACCAAATCTCAATTAGAATCTATGTGATTATCATTTATTGTCTCTAGATGTTTGGACAATCTACATGAGCAAGGTACTGTCAATGATCTGATTTCAGTGGCTAGTGCTGGACACACAATAGACACTTTTCAATATCCATCAGCTTTTCTCTAAAGATTCAATAAAATTTGAGAACTAATGTACAACTGCCCAAATATCTAAAGCATATTTAGAGGATAATTCTGAGTGTTTCCTCACAGGGTTTTAAAGTTGAAGTTAAAATGCTATCTCTAAGAGCTGGGATGCATCATTCATGTGCAGAAGGCACAGAATCAATCCCAGCACCACCTGGTTCCTGGAGCACTACAAGGAGCAGTTCCCAAGTCCTGCTGGGTGTAGTCCTCCCTCTAAAATAAAATAAAGTTTGTAAGTTTTTATCTTGACAAGAATAAAAACGGAAATGCAGAAGTTTTTAATGAAGAGGTGTGTGTGTGTGTGTGTGTGTGTGTGTGTGTGTGCGCGCGCACGTGCGAGAAGAGGATGCTGTGGAGGTCAAAATAGAATAATAAAAGCATAGGAAAAGTCTTCAATTTTAGACTGATAAACCACATCTGACATCAATCAAGTCCCACTGCTTCTCTCTTCTCTGGCACAGGAGAATTTGTGACACAGCCTTCCTGACTTTAGTGCTGATACAGGGTACCTTAACTGAGAACCTGGCATAGAAATATTAAGTACATAAGCTTCAGGGCTCAGTCTGCTTTGCTAACACATCTCAGGCTAATCGGGGAATTCCCTAGAGCTTTGCCATAAGGTTGACTTACTGCTAAATTTTCTTAGCATTTCTCTCATTCCCGTGATACGGCACAGACACAATTCCATGGTAGTCGTCTCTGGACAATAAAGCAAGAGTGGCTCACTCCTACAGGAGGGCAGAAATAGTTAGTTGGCCTGTTCCTGCCACCCTTTATAGCTTGTTCTAATGGATGATCCCAATAATGACCTTTGACTCTAATAATGAGGACCCTCTCATTGCTCATCTTTATTACTTCTTTTATCCAGGCCAAATCCTGTGTCTTATAACTGAACAGAGAATGCAAACTTACCTTTCCAATATTTCTCTCAAATCCTAAGGACATATTTTAAAAAAGAAAAAGAAGGAGGATTAGTGCTTGTGCATTTTTATCACCAGCAAAGACTGGTGTATAAAATTAATCTCAAATATCACAGAATCTGTATCCCCAATCTGTATTCCCAAACTTTAGACCAGTATCTTCAACTGCCTGCCCATGGCCCATGCCTGCCCATTGCTGAGCCTGTATATGGATGGATTGGGGTATTAGGAGGGCTCAGAATAATGTCATTATGGAAGCTATGCTATGCAGAGATATGAAAGTAGTGTGTGTTTAAGAAGGTCCCAATATAATGCCAACATGGGGAAGCAATAGAACAAATATGGAGAAGAGAGAATTAGTATATAGAATGCTTAGGTTCAACCATATACTATCTAGTAAATAGATTCTTAACTGCCACAGATCTGAGTAATTTAATTATTATTACAATAAATCCATCCCATATACAACAGTCACTATTATCTTATCTCTGTGAAGATTAATGTGCCTAGTGCATAGAAAATGTTCCCTGGGGCTGGGAAGGTGGCGCTAGAGGTAAGGTGTCTGCCTTGCAAGCGCTAGCATAGGACGAACAGCGGTTCGATCCCCCGGCGTCCCATATGGTCCCTCAAGCCAGGGGCGATTTCTGAGCGCATAGCCAGGAGTAACCCCTGAGCATCAAACGGGTGTGGCCCAAAAACCAAAAAAAAAAAATGTTCCTTAAACTTGAGATATTCATCAAAACTTAGATTTCAGAGAGGAAAGAGGAGCAAAAGTTAGAGTGGATTCATAAGTTTTGGATGAGATCATTATTCCCCTGCAGTGCCGGCCCCACTTTTCCTCACTCTTGCACTACTACAACCTCGAGATTTTATTCATAGAAATAGTGTTGATGGGGCCGGCGAGATAGCATGGAGGATAGGGCCTTTGTCTTTCTTTTTTTTTTTTTTTTTTTTTTTTTTTTTTTGTGGTTTTTGGGTCACACCCGGCAGTGCTCAGGGGTTATTCCTGGCTTCACGCTCAGAAATTGCTCCTGGCAGGCACGGGGGACCATATGGGACGCAGGGATTCGAACTGATGACCTCCTGCATGAAAGGCAAACACCTTACCTCCATGCTATCTCTCCGGCCCCGGGCGTTTGTCTTTCATGCAGAGGGATGGTGGTTTGAATTCCAGCATCCCATATGGTCCACCGAGCCAGCCAGGAGCGATTTCTGAGCAGAGTCAGGAGTAACCGTGTGACCCAAAAACCAAATAAAGAAATAGTGTTGATTCTCACAAGAGACTATTTGGGGCCCCAAACCTAGTTTCAGGCTAAGCAAAAAAATTAGTGTGCTTTGAAATCTGACAGGTGGCTACTGTTTGTTTTTCTTTAATTAATTTTTCTGCTACTCTTACCTCAAAAGTTTCTACAATAGAGCTCTGACATGCGATCTCTATATGCTCAACCATTTTGCTCAGGTTCCTTATTTGCTGCGTCAGCTTGAGCTCATTTTCCCTCAGCTTCTTGACGTTCTCTCTTTCCACCCTTTCCAGCAACTGCAGCTGCAGCTGTTCCTCTTCCTTCAAGAACTGGTGCATTTTTACATATTCTGACACAACAACCTGTTTACAAGACTTTGTCTCTTCCTGTCATCAAACATACACATATGTGCACATACACATGAACATAGTAAAAGTTAGAAATGGAAACACCAATATAGTTTTTTTCTTTTTTTGCCACCCCCCCCACCAATATAGTTTCTTAATCCTTACAAAGTTCTACAGATCACTGTGACAATATTGAAACCTGACGCAAAACATGTATTTGATTGACTATACAGATAAGAAAAAAAGATTCCCCAAAATGACAGGAGATGACCTGTTATAATTAAAAACTAGAGTAAATTAAACATGGACAAGATTATGAAAAAGATGTTGTTTTTCAACAGACACTTATTTAATAAAAAAAAATACAGTAGATTAAATGAGAAGAATTTGTATCACAAAACTTCCATTTAAGTATTCAAGCTTTATTGAGAGAATCAAATAGACAGGTTTTGTTTGTTTTATAATACATAGCTAAACATTTAGCTCTCTGCATTGTTGGAGAGCTCAGGTTTAAATCTATGATTAACCTGAACACTTGTTCAATTCTACTAACTCAAACCACTATCTTGTCTTTATTTCCCTTTCTAATTCTCCTCTCTGTTTGTTTTGGGGTCCATAATCTATGGTGCTTACTGTATCTGTGTTCAGGGTTCACTCCTGGTGGTACCCAGGGCTCCATATAAGGTGCCAAGAATGAATCCTAGTCAGCCACATGCAAGGCAAGCATCTAACCTGCTCATCTGTTTCCTCAAATTCTCTTTTATTTTTACTATTGATTTCTAACTTATGTTCTACATTAATAAAAATAAATATTTTATAATAATTATAAGCATTTCCATAATAAAGGTAGTTACAAAAGGCTTGGTATGGATTTATTTGTTATATTTTTTGTTTTGTTTTTGTTGTTGTTGTGTGTTTTTTCCCAAAAAAGCTCAGGGACCAAGGAATTATGTGAATTGGGTCCTCAGACTGCCAGATGGTAAAAAAAAAATGCTGCAAAATTGAGGAGGGAGTGTATGGAAGACCTGGATCTACAGACTTTGGCCTTGTTTCTGGTATAGGACTCATGGTCCCTTTAATCCCTCTCTCTGAGAATCATTCCCAAAATGCCAAATAAAAACTAAAAGACATACTGACCTTGCACAATATCACTCTTTCCTTCTCATGGTTTAATATTACCTGAGTCTCCTTTCTCTTTTTACGCAAAAGAGTGAGAAGTTCCTGGAGCTTCCCCTGGAACAGAAACAAACTATGAAAAATGAATAGAGTACCATGGTCATGAAGACATCTTGAGGACCAAAAGCAAGCACAGGACTGGGATTCTAAAGCAAAGGAAGCAGAGAGAAAAAAAAATGTTAGTTATATGGTGGCTGGGGAGTGATGGTCACTGATAGTGGAGCGAATGGAAGTTAGGTGAGGGACTGAGTTTGTTCTAGGATTGAAAGGAAGCAGCCAATCTTACTTTGTGGTACTCCTCAACCCCATTCGTTTGATATGTTCTGTTCATGCCGTGACCTTGAGTTTGGAAAGCTTTTGCATTCTGCACATGAGATATCTCTTTGGGATCCAGCAGCATTCTCTTATTGTTGCCCTCTTTCTGCAGCACCTGCCATCTGAGTTGCTTGCCGATGCCAGCCAACCTCCCCAAACGCTCATTGGGCTGAAAATTTGGGGACTCCAATGACCTCCAGCACTCAGGACATGTTAGGGGAGCATTATGTTCCTCCCAGTTCCTCAGGAGACACACCAGGCAAAAGCTGTGCCCACACTCTGTGGTCACTGGGTTGGTAAAGTAGTCCAAGCAGATGAAACAGGTGAGTTCTTCCCTGAGATTCTCCATCAGATCTGCTGTAGACATTGTCTGAAAGCAGGATACAAGGTTAAGTTTAGACGCCTCTCTAGGGATTAGAAAAATTCTCCCTGAAATTTGATAGCTGTGAGCAACAAGTGGCAGATCAGTTTCTATGTTGTTATTTCAGAAACTCACTTCTCTGGGTCTAGTTTCATCAACTGGCATATACTATTCTCACACAAAGCCAATTATGACTTAATGTAGAACTCTAGTAGACTGAGTTCATCATCAGCCTCAAACATTATCTCTCATGAGGTTGAATACTGAAAACTTTTTCTCCTCATGAATCCTCCTTATTTTGGAAGTTGGTCCTTACATGTAGAGTACTGTGAAAATACTGCAACACACAGGTTTATATAAGTTTGGGAAATTTACTATAAATAAATATAGAGGTTGGAATTACTGTGAATTTTAATATCACCTGATTTATAAAGTTCAGATTTTTATAAATTTTTACTAAAAATTGAGAAAAAATGCATATGGTTTTCTGTCATTTTTATCCCTTCTCTCATTAGTCCCTTTTCTGTACTTGACCATAGCCTGGGAGCTTTTTCCTCAATTTTTATGTAACCCTCTTCTTTAATTTCATTTAGTGGTCCCAACAATATGAGAATCAGTGCCTGGAAATATTTCCTGACTCGACAAATAATATATTGCTGGTGTTAGAGTTACTGCTCTGCTCTGTCAAAGGACTCAGCTCTTGGCCCCCAGAGATGGCTTTTAAAACATTTTTCTTATTGAAAGTTAACTCAGGAAGCCATCACTAAGGAGAGGTAGGAAAGAATTCTATTTTCCTATGAACACAATTTTGATCACTTAGTCCACTCTTTGCAGATAGTCAGATCAGATTTTCTTAAACCCCTTAATATTTCCTTCTGGACAGAAATGAAATGTAGACATTATTTTTAAATTCATGGAGGAAGAAAAATTATAGAATGGATACTTGTATACAATAACCACTGTGATTAAGTGCTAAAATTCTACAGGTTCACTATGTCAAATTCTCATAAATTAGTTGTTATTGTATCTTATTCTCTACCCTATGTCTGCTAGAAAGTGAGAACATGAAATCTTTTCCTCAGGGTCTAAACAGCTAACTCAATCTTCACATGAATTTCATCAGACACTTTTCTGCTTTTATTGTCATCCTCTACAAATGGCTGGTCTCTATTGCCCATGACATTTCATTGACTCCAACGAAATGTTTTCTTCTACTCATCTCCAACAGAATAGAGTATTTTCCTATCTTGACTTTGATAGAACTTTTCTCACCTAGAAGTTTCTAATTTCCTTTTCCTTTTCTTGGCCCAAACTCATTTTTATAAAGTTATTAAATCAGATATTTAAAACATGTATTGTTTCTTTTTTTGTTTGTTTTTGGACCACAGCCAGCTGCACTGAGGGGTTACTCCTGGTTCTGCATGCAGAAATAGCTCCTGGCAGGCTCAGGGGACCATAAGGGATACCAGGGATCGAACCTGGGTCTATCCTGGTCAGTTGTATGAAAGGAAATGCTCTACCATTGTGCTATCACTCTAGCCCCAAATCATGTATTCTTTCTTTCTTTTTTCTTTTTTCAAATTATGTGTTCTTTCTATAGCATTTTTAAATTACTGGGATAGAAGATTAGAGATGAGCTTTGAATTGGAACTTGCCTTACAGGTGGCCAACCTAGGGGTTGAAGCCATGGTGCAAGCGGTAGGGCATCTACCTTGTAGACTAACCTAGGAAGGGCATGGTTTGATCCCTCAGCATCCCATATGCATCCCATATGGTCCCCCAAGCCAGGAGCAATTTCTGAGCACATAACAAGGAGTAACTCCTGAGAGTCACCTGGTGTGGCCCTCACACCCAAAAAAGTGGCCAAGCTGGGGTTGATCCCTCGCACTACAGATAAATCCCCCAGAGCCTCATGAGAAGTGATACCCAAGAACAGATCCAGGAATAAACACTGAGTACCATTGGGTCTGAACAAAAAAAAATAAGTAAATATAATATATAATAATATGTAAAATTATGGAAATATTTTAGTAAGACAAAGAAACAACCAGGATAGAGGAATATAATACTCAAAATAGGAAGAGAGAAAGCATCCAATTGGAGTAATAAAAGTTCTGCCACAATTGCTTCTAATCTAGGGAAAAGCTTCAAATAATGATTAGGAATTAGTCTAAAGTAAGGGTCTTACAAAACAAAAAGAAACAAAACAGAAAACTTATAGTAAGGCTGATCATCATGACTGGGAAAAGGGGTTATAAATTAACATCTACATTTAATGTATTATACACTCCAAATTCAGAAGATTTAACCATAATTATTTTTTAAAGCCTTACAATAAAGTTATGTTACATCACAGCTGCTGTATTTCAATTTGGAAGGGTGACTAGCAAATGTTTTCCACAAATAACACTGGCCTATTTCATTCCCCTACCCTCTTCAAATAACCATATCTTATTTTTTGCTAACTAGAAGAATTGATTGAGCATAGCAATGAATCAACTTGTGTGTAAACATTTTAACTACCTTCTTTAGGTAGTGAAGAAAATTTGAGGTTAAAATTCAGTTGGTACTTATACTTACTTTCTAGATACATCAAATTAGGACAAGGAAACTGGGTCTCTGACTTTCTAGTCATCTTTCTTTTTGGTCAACATGCTAAACTGCATTTTATTTGTTAGGAGTACATGAAAAAATACCAGTTCTTTTAATGAAATGGTAGAGTTCAAGAAATCTCAGGAAGAAATTGGACAGCTGCCATATGGTGTGCAGTTGTGACAGGTATCTGAAACTGTTGACTACACTCACTATTAAGAATGAACCATTGGGAATATAAATACTATCTCCCTAAATAAACCTACTAAATAGTAGGTTTAATTTATAGGTGATGAAATGCAGAAACAGCACAAGCCATGCAAAAATATATTAGATTGAAAATATAGTATAAGCGTTAAGGTACATGCATCGCATACCCTGCTCATTGTCAGGATTAACATCATAAAATGGCAATACTCCCCAAAGCATTATACAGATTTAATACAATCCCCTTAAAAATACCCATGACATTCTTCAAAGAAGTAGATCAAATACTTACGAAGTTCATTTGGAACAATAAACACCCTTGAATAGCTAAAGCACTCCTAGGGAAAAGAAAAATGGGAAGCATTACTTTCCCCAACTTTAAACTGTATTACAAAGCAATAGTTATCAAAACAGCATGGTATTGGAATAAAAACAGACCCTCAGATCAGTGGAATAGGCTTGAGTTCTCAGACATTGTCCCCCAGACATACAATTACCTAATTTTTGACAAAGGAGCAAGAAATCCTAAATGGAGCAGGGAAAATCTCTTCAACAAGTGGTGCTGGCAGAACTGGTTAGCCACTTGCAAAAAAGCAAACATAGACCCCCAGTTAACATCATGTATGAAGGTAGAATACAAATGAATTAAAGACCTTGATATCAGACCTGATACCATAAGGTATATAGAACAACATGTTGGTAAAACACTCCAGGACATTGAGACTAAAGGCATCTTCAAGGAGGAAACTGCATTTTCCAAACATGTGGAAGCAGAGATCAACAGATGGGAATACATTAAACTCAGAAGCTTCTGCACTTTAAAAGAAATAGTGCCCAGGATACAAGAGTCACCCACCGAGTAGGAGAAACTATTCACCCAACACCCATCAGATAAGGGGTTAATATCCAAAATATACAGGGCACTGACAGAACTTTACAAGAAAAAAACATCTAATCCCATAAAAAAATGGGGAGAAGAAATGAACAGAAACTTTGATAAAAAAAGAAATACAAATGGCCAAAAGGCACATGAAAAAATGCTCCTCATCACTAATCATCAGGAAGATGCAAATCAAAACAATGATGAGATACCAGCAGCAGAGATTGGCACACATCACAAAGAATGAGAACAATCAGTGCTGGCGGGGTTGTGGAGAGAAAGGAACTCTTATTCACTGCTGGTAGGAATGCCATCTAGTCCAACCTCTATGGGAAGTGATATGGAGATTCCTCCAAAATCTGGAAATTGAGCTCCCATTCGACCCAGCTATTCCACTCCTAGGGATATACCCTAAGAACACAAGAATACAATACAAAAACCCCTTCCTCAAACCTATATTTATTGCAGCACTATTCACAATAGCTAGGCTCTGGAAACAACCAAGATGCCCTTCAACAGATGAATGGCTAAAGAAACTGTGGTACATATACACAATGGAATATTATGCAGCCGTCAGGAGAGATGAAGTCATGAAATTTTCCTATACATGGATGTACATGGAATCTATTATGCTGAGTGAAATAAGTCAGAGGGAGAGAGAGATGCAGAATAGTCTCACTCATCTATGAGTTTTAAGAAAAATAAAAGTCATTTTTGCAACAATCCTCAGAGACAATGAGAGGAGGGCTGGAACTTCAGCTCACCTCATGAAGCTCACCACAAAAAGTGGTGATTGCAGTTATGGAAATAACTACACAGAGAACTACCATAATCATGTGAATAAATGAGGGTACTGGAAAGCCTATCTGGAGTACAGGTGGGGGTGGGGTGGGATGGAGGGAGATTTGGGACATTGGTGGTGGGAATGTTGCACTGGTGAAGGGGATGTTCTTTTTCTTTTTTTTTTTTTTGGTTTTTGGGCCACACCCGTTTGATGCTCAGGGGTTACTCCTGGCTATGCGCTCAGAAATCACCCCTGGCTTGGGGGGACCATATGGGACGCCGGGGGATCGAACCGTGGTCCGTTCCTTGGCTAGCGCTTGCAAGGCAGACACCTTACCTCTAGCGCCACCTTCCAGGCCCTGAAGGGGGTGTTCTTTACATGACTGAAACCTAATCACAATCATTTATGTAATCAAGATGTTTAAATAAAGGAAAAAGAAAAGGTACATGCATCGTATGTGGTTGACCCAATTTGTTCTCCAGGACTATGGGTCTCCACACTACAGGGTGTAGCCCTGGAAGTCCCATGCATTTACCTGTGCAAGATAAAACAGGTAAAACCTGGCATTGCAGGGCCTGAGCAACATTGAATCCTTGAACACTAGCACTGAACTGCTGTCCAAGTTGTCTGAGAATTGCTTGCAACGGTCCCCAAAGCCTACTGAGCACCTATTTGGAGACCTTCCAAAGGGGTCACCAGAAAGATAGAGCACAGGTTAAGGCTGTTGCCTTGAAAGCAGCTGGGGAGCACCTCTAGGCATCATCTCTAAGTGTAAAACTGAATGTAACCTCTGATCCTCACTGAATGCAGCTCCAAAACCAAACAAAGATAACAATGCACTGCATGGCATTAGAGTGATAGTACAGTAGGTCGGGCACTTGCCTTGAATATGACCAGCCCAAATTCGGTCCCACACACCCCAAATAGGCCTCCAACTCCCAGCAAATGTGATTCCTGAGTGCAGAGCCAGGACTAAGGACTAAGTATAAACAAGTGTGATCCCAAAACAATACCAGAAAAACAAAAAACTAGGTCCAAGCGATAGCACAGCAGAGAGGGGATTTACCTTACATGCGACCAAACCAGGTTCAATCCTTGGCAGCTATATGATCCTCTGAGCACTGCCAGGAGTGACTCCTGAGCACAGAACCAGGAGTAACTCCTGAGCATCATCAGGTGTGGTCCCCAAACAAAACAAACAAACAAACAAATAATTTCATTGTATGCCAGATATGACATCTGTATTAACATTTCAAATAGCTTTTCTTTTCTGAGAGGATGACCTAAGGGTCCACAAGCATAACTACCACCACATGAAGTCCAATAGTGCACTACACTTTCCAACTCCTCTCCTTCTCTCTGTCTCTGGACTCCTCTCAGTCATAGGCAGTGGTCCTCAAACTAAGGCTAGGCAAAAACAGGCCTATGTTCCCACTGAATTACTGGTAAGTTGGTTGATTTAATTTAAATTGTTCTTCAAATATTGTATTCTTCCCTCCCCCAATTTTTTTTTACTTCAAAAAAGATATGAGGGGCCGGGCGGTGGCGCTAAAGGTAAGGTGCCTGCTTTGCCTGCTCTAGCCTTGGACGGACCGCGGTTCGATCCCCTGGCGTCCCATATGGTCCCTCAAGCCAGGAGTGACTTCTGAGCGCATAGCCAGGAGTAACCCCTGAGCGTCACCGGGTATGGCCCAAAAACCAAAAAAAAAAAAAAAAAAAAGATATGTGCAGTATACATAGAAATTTGTTCATAGTTTTTTTTTTTTTTTTTTTTAACTATAGTCCAGCCCTCCAATGATCTGAGGGACAATGAACTGGCCCCTGTTTAAAAATTTTGAGGACCCCTGCTCTGTACTATTGCTCTGGCCTCCAGTTATCCACTAGCTTATTAGAACTATCAGGGAAAGCTTAAGAAAAGATGTTTGGGGGCCGAAGAGATAGCATGGAGGTAAGGCGTTTGCCTTTCATGCAGAAGGTCATTGGTTTGAATTCTGGCATCCCATATGGTCCCCCGAGCCTGCCAGGAGCGATTTCTGAGCATTGAGCCAGGAGTAACCCCTGAGCGCTGCCGGGTGTTACCCAAAAACCAAAAAAATAAAATAAGATAAATTACTTTAAAAGTTGTAACACAGGGGCCTGCGAGGTGGCGCTAGAGGTAAGGTGTCTGCCTTGCAAACGCTAGCCAAGGAAGGACCGCAGTTCAATCCCCCGGCATCCCATATGGTCCCCCCAAGCCAGGGGCAATTTCTGAGCGCTTAGCCAGGAGTAACCCCTGAGCATCAAATGGGTGTGGCCCAAAAAACCAAAACCCAAAAAAAAAAAAAAAAAAGAAAAGAAAAACCCACAGTTGCACCTGCTGAGTTGACAAAGATGGCAGCTACAGTTACTTTCTAGAACTTTGTATAATTTATACATCTTTTTTTTTTTTAATTTTTTTTTTGGGCCACACCCGGTAATGCTCAGGGGTTACTCCTGGCTATGTGCTCAGAAGTAGCTCCTGGCTTGGGGGACCATATGGGACACCGGGGGATCGAACCGCGGTCTGTCCAAGGCTAGCGCAGGCAAGGCAGGCACCTTACCTTTAGCGCCACCGCCCGGCCCTAATTTATACATCTTAAGGGAGAATTTAAGGTGAAATGTTTTGTTTTTCAAGTGAATAAACCCTTCATCATTTTAAGCCGTTAACTGCTGAAAAGTTACTCTAAGCTTCACTCTGGAGAATGTATATATTTTGTCTCTTGTAGAGATCAAAAGGGGAAGGCAAGGGGCCGGGAAGGTGGCGCTAGAGGTAAGGTGTCTGCCTTACAAGCGCTAGCCAAGGAACGGACCGCGGTTCGATCCCCCGGCGTCCCATATGGTCCCCCCAAGCCAGGGGCGATTTCTGAGCACATAGCCAGGAGTAACTCCTGAGCGTCAAACGGGTGTGGCCCAAAAAAACCAAAAAAAAAAAAAAAAAAAAAAGGGGGAAGGCAAAAGAAAATGTCTGAGTCAGGCAGCATGAGCAAGAAACATATCAAAAATAGTTCAAACAAATATTGACAAATAAAAATACAAGGTATAAATTTAGGATGGGTTCTAAATAAGAACCATTAGGGGAAAGATAAATATGGCATAACTTCTTAACCCCTTTTAATGGAGGAGATGAGAATTGAGATTAGAGATGATTTGAATTACTACTGTATGAAAAAGATTTAATATTAGTAAAGGATAATGTAATCTTTTCTTAAAATGAAAAAAATAAAACATTAAGGTCACTTGTTCTGTGTCTTGCTTCTATCATACAACATCCTTTTTGAAATGCTTTTTATTTAAACCTGTAGAAAAAATTAATATTTTTAACTTCTAGGGAGGTGATCATTAGAAAAATATAAAAATAACTGAGCTGAGGATGTGAGGAATAAAATAAAGAAGGATGGATGGAAGGAAAGAAGGAAGGAAGGAAGGAGGGAGGGAGAGAGGGAAGGATGTGAGGATGGAAGGAAGAAAGAAAGGAGAAAGGGAGAGAGGGGGCCCGGAGAGATAGCATAGCAGCGTTTGCCTTGCAAGGGCCGATCCAGGACCAAAGGTGGTTGGTTCGAATCCCGGTGTCCTATATGGTCCCCCGTGCCTGCCAGGAGCTATTTCTGAGCAGACAGCCAGAAGTAACCCCTGAGCAATGCCGGTGTGACCCAAAAGAAACCAAAAAAGAAAAAAGAAAAAGAAAAAGAAAGGGAGAGAGGAAGAAAAGAAGGAAGGAAGGAGGGACAGAAGGATGTGAGGATGGAAAGAAGGAAGGAGGGAGGGAGTAAGGAAAGAAGTAAGGAAGGGAGGAAGGAAGGGAGGGAGGAAATAAAGAAGGAAGGAAAGAAGGGAGAGAGGGAGAAAGAAAGGAAGGAAGGGAGGGAGGGAGGGAGGAAGGGAAGAAATTAGGAAATGAGGGAGGGAGGGAGGGAGGGAGGGAGGGAGAGCAGGATGAAAAGTGGAGTCTTGGAGAAAGCAACACTGGCTAGAATAGTCTTACCTGTGGAAGGTCCAAAGTTGATCCTCAGGACTTTAAGGTCCCCATGTACTTCCAGATGTGGCTGTAATACCCCTCCTAAAAGTCATATATAGACAAGAATTGTAATAAGGATTAGGTGTTTTTATCTGCACACACATGCTTAATGAGCATTAACTTTTCTTAAGAACAATTCCTTTATTCATAAGATTCTTTTTACATTACCATAAAAAGTATCTTTAGAGGCCAGAGAGTACCATGGGTGGGGCAGTCTCCTTGCACATAGCCACCCCAAGTTTGATCCCTATCACAAAATATGGTCCTGTAAGCCTGCCAGGAATGATCCCTCTGAGAAAAACCAAGAATAAATCCTGAGCACCTCTATGTATGGTCCCAAAACTAAATAAAAACAACAACAACAACAACAACAACAACAACAAAACCCCAGTATTTTGAGAGTAAAAGAAAAAAGTGTTAAATAGTTAATAGACACAGTATCGACTCTGTCTAGAACCATTCTCAACACTCTTACCTATTTATTTAAGTTAGACCATACTAAGAGAATAAAGTTTTGGGGCCGGGAAGGTGGCGCTAGAGGTAAGCCTTGCAAGCGCTAGCGTAGGATGGACCATGGTTCGATCCCCTGGCATCCCATATGGTCCCCCCAAGCCAGAGGCGATTTCTGAGCTCATAGCCAGGAGTAACCCCTGAGCGTCAAATGGATGTGGCCCAAAAACAAAACAAAAAAAAAAAAAAAAGAGAGAGAGAGAATAAAGTTTTACATATGCTGTATCTATTATTACTATTAATTTTTTTTTGTATGTGTGTAGTTCCAAGTAGTTTTAAAGAGACCTGGAGCCCCTTCTTGGGCCAATGGCAAAGAGGCAAAGCAGGGGGGAGAAACATCCAGGACTGTACAATTTATCATTGATAAACTGAGGTTGACCACAGGTAAGACAGTCCATAATTTTGGTTCAAGGTTTTTGGGTTGTTTTTTTTTTTAGCCACACTCAGGTGCAGCTCAATGCTCGCTGACTGGGGACTATGTGTGACTATGCAGGATAGATCCCAGGCATCTAGTTTGAAGAACTTGCACTCAGCCAGTTGAGCTCATTCTCCATATATGCTACTTTCTAGATCCTATTCCCTGCTCCAGTATCTTCTTGAAACTATTCTCTGGGGAATTCTCAGGCTAGGTTGTATATATGATCACTTGAAAAGGTAAATTATTCCTGCTGTCTATGAACTAATTTTTCAAGCGATCACTAATTGGATCCATTGGCCTCATTGGTATTAATTCTTTTTTTTTCTGGTATAGATTCTTAGCCAGTGGTTCCAAGCACTACCTGCAGTGTTGTAATGTAAATGTATAAATTAGTGTCTCATCCTAGGCACAGCTGGGTGTGCCTCTCAAAAAAGTTTCAAAGGAGGGGCCAGAGAGATAGTATAGTTAGTAAAGCACTTGCTTTGAATACAACAAACCCATGTTGATTGCTCAGCAACTGAGCCCCATCAAGAGTAGGTTCTAATCAAGTCAGTTGTGACCCAAAACCAAAAAGAAAAAAAGAGAAGAAAACAGTGCCCTGGTGATATGCCTGCCTTCATGCAAAGAAATATTCCAAGAATAACCTGGAGCTAGGATAAAGGCTGAGATAGCAATATCCAACCACAACATACTTAAAGACTGGCATGTGCCAGTTATAGTGAGATAAATAATAGATTCTGTGTTAGAGATCAGATACCTATAACATATCTTAAAAATATGAGCTTCAAATAATTTTGGTTTGTTTTATGGGGCATATCTAGAGGTGGTCAGGGTTTACTTTCTGGCTCTGCTCTAGAAATTACTCCTGGCAGGTTCAGGAGACCAAATGGGATGCTGAAAACTAACCTGGGTTAGCTACAAGCAAAGCCCTACCTGCTGTGCTATCACTCTAGCCCCTCAAATATTTTTTAAATTGGGTTTAATTTATTTGGTTTTGGACCACATCAAATGGTGTTCAGAGAGCATTCTTGGCAGTTCTCTGTGTACCTTGTGTGGTGCTGAGAAATAAAGTTGAGTCAGCCTCAAGTAAAGCAAGCTTGGCCTCAAGGTTGATTTTTCTTATTTTCTTTTTTTGGTTTTTGGGTCACCCCGACAGCGTTCAGGGGTTACTCCTGGCTCTATGTTCAGAAATCACTCCTGGCTGGATCGGGGGACTATTATGGGATGCTGAGATTCGAACCACCATCCTTCTGCATGCAAGGCAAATGCCCTACCTCCATGGTATCTCTCCAGCCCCTCAAGGACTTTTTTTTCTCCTGAGTACTGCTGGGTATTTTGTCCCCCAAATACATAATACATACATACATACATACATACATATATATATATATACACACACACATATATATGAAAAAAATAATCAATAATACACAATATCAGTGCTCTTAAACATGCCACAAACACAATTGTCTTTGGCATAGGAAGAGAATATCTATGTGTATAAATTTGAAGTTCTAATGAGTTTTATTTGACATGTGTCTGACTATGTGTTGACTGCATGATCTATGATCTGAGGTTTCTAACAATGACTACACAGAGAGAGAAAGAGAGAGAATACATTTCATTTAGAATGATCATAAAAGGCAAATAAAGTCAAAGTTTAATTAGATCTCAATCAAGAGTTCTTAGAATTGTCATATTAGGGATAGATATTGAATAGGAATAGCATGTTCTTTAGTACAAAATGACAAAAATTATAATTGTGATTTGAGAGTCACATTGATTTTAGGTTTTTCAGATATTGAAACTTGGCTCCAATAAGAGCTGCTGAAGATGAACACAGAAAATACCATCTGTAGTAGTAACATCACCGTCAACATTTATTTCATGGAGTAAGTCCTCATTTCATGTCATCTGTAGGTTCTTGGAAATTGAAGTTACAGACAAAGATGTTAATCAACAAAGCAGGTTGTTGAATAACATTACATTGTTTTATGTGGGCTGGGATTTCTTTTTTCCTGTCATTTCTGTTACTGGAATGCCTACTGGATTCTTGGTTCAGTGTTTACAAGATGCTTATTTTGTTATTCCCATGAGTATTTTACCCTTAATAGAACATTAACTCTTCCCTGGTCTCCTATTAAATGTCTCTCACTCTTTGAAAAAGCCGACTCAAAAGTTATAAGATATTTTAAAGTTGTGGTGGTGTTGGTTCTTTCATGTCTTTGAGTCTACCATATGGCTTTTTGTTAAGGGCCATTAATATTTTTATAAACATCTGGCTCAAGTTGCCTAGGGATTTAGTATTCTACTCCAACACTTACAGAAGCACTGTTTTTTAGTGCATGATTTGGCAGAGTATAAAGTCTTTGTTGTTTGATTTTTGGGGGGAGAAGCAGGGGATTGAGGAAAAAGAGATCATATAACAAAAATGCATATATAGGAAAAAGGGCTTGAGTGGTGGCATCTGCCTTGCTGGTGCTAGCCTAGGGCACACCATGGTTTGATCCTCGGTATCCCATATGGTCCTCCAAGCCAGGAGCAATTTCTGAATGTATAGCGATTTCTGAGTGTTACCAGATGTAGCCCCCCCAAAACAAACAATAAAACAAAAAATAACCTAACATTCCATCAAGATCAAGCAATATTAAAATAGAACATTTTGTATATTGGGTCGAGTTCATGTAGGTTTATGTTATTGAGAAGGGAATGTGTTGTATAGTCTGCAGAACAATGAAGCAAAATAGCAGAGATGTCCTTACTAATGAATAAGAGATCTGGGAGTCATGCCAGACAATATGTAAGGGAGCACTAATTCTAGAGGTAGCCTGCATTAAAATACTTAATCTTAGGCCAGAGGGCTAGTACAATCAGAAGGACATTTGCCTCACATGTAACTAACACATGTTGAACAATTATGATACCCTACGTCCACCAGGAATATTCCTAAGCACAGGGCAGGCCAGGAATAACCCCTGAGCATAGCAAAGTATGCCTAAATCCTTCAAAATAAAATAGTTAACCATTTAGCATTAACAAATTACGGTAAACTTAAAATGATAGCAAATAAGGTAGACTTTGTTATTTTAAGATGTGAGTGAAAATTTGCCTTCAAGTTTTGCCTCCAAATTCAAAAATTATAAAATACTTTTTACCAAAATGAAATCAATTGTGAAAAGCAGAGAGTAGTATAGTCCAAAACATGCATAGGAATAACTGAATAAGCATCATAATAGGTAGAGGTATAACTGAAGAGGCACTCTATAGGCCAGAAAAGAACTGAAGAAAGTAAGCAAGTCTAAAAACCAAAGCTTGGGGCCTAAGAGATAGTGTGGAGGAAGGGTGTTTGCCTTGCATGCAGAAGGATGGTGGTTCGAATACCGGCATCCTACATGTTCCCCTTGAGCCTGTCAGGAGTGACTTCTGAGCATAAGCCAGGAGTAACCCCTGAGCGCTGCTGGTGTGACCCAAAAACCAAAAAATAAAATAAAATAAAATAAAATAAAATAAAATAAAATAAAATAAAATAAAAACCAAAGCTATTGTTTTATGTGCAGGTAGAATTAGGGTGACAAACAGCCTCTACATTTGGGGGTGGTTTCCAGGAAAGCAAATGCATACTTATGCGGGGGACAGCTGCTAAGCACAGGTGAGGAAGCCATACAATGGATCTGCACATCTCTTAAGTCTTTAGTGGAGAAACAGCACCAGAGGAGTTTTTGATATGGTGATGAAGAGAAAGTGCCTCTAAGTCAGGAGGTTTCAGGGTGTTCCCCAAGAATAGTTTTTTTAAAATTTTTTTTATAATTTTATTGAGACTAATGTGAATTATATGTCTTCCACAGTTATATTTAAGGTACATAGTGAGAGTGAATTAGGGCAATTTCCACCACCAGTATTTACTTCCCTCCTCCCCTGTTTCCACCATGCACCCCATACCTCCACCCTTAGCCCCCTGAACTACTAATGTAACAGGTTCCTTTTGTGTATAGCTTGTTGTAGTTTAGCTTCTATTCAGTCAGGGGTCTTTAGTTCTTCATTGTAAAGAGGTAGGTAGTATCTGTAAGGCCCAATTAATGCCAAAAAAAGTGGCCCGGTAGCTGCTTGAAAACTCTCATACTCCTAAGGACAACAAACCTTAAGCCAGTCTGGTTTTTTTGTTTGTTTGGTTTGGTTTTCGGGTCACACCCGGGGCACTCAGGTTAATCCTGGCTCTGCTCAGAAATCACTCCTGGCTGGGTCGGGGGACCATATAGTATACGGGGAATCAAACCGAGATCCGTGGGGGTTGACTGCGTACAAGGCAAATGCCCTACCATTGTGCTATCTCTCCAGCCCCAATTCAGTCTCTTTTTAGCTCTTGAAAAATCGAAATTTGGAAAACTGGAGAAAGGGAGTACAAAGTTGTAAAAAAAAAACTTTATTACTATGGTGGGAATAATGGACTGAATATTTGATAAAAATCTCCACATAAAGGAAGATTCATCAGGCTTAGAGAAAGGATAGGAAGAAGACAAAGACTCACTGGGCTGAGAAAGGAGGGACTCAAAGGAATAAAATGTGATCTCTGAGGGAGGATGGGAGTGAGGCCTTTGGAGGAAGTGAAGTGCCATTTGAGATAAAGAAAATGTTGTCCTGGGCCCGGAGAGATAGCACAGCGGTGTTTGCCTTGCAAGCAGCTGATCTAGGACCTAAGGTGGTTGGTTCGAATCCCGGTGTCCCATATGGTCCCCCGTGCCTGCCAGGAGCTATTTCTGAGCAGACAGCCAGGAGTAACCCCTGAGCACTGCCGGGTGTGGCCCAAAAACAAAAACAAAAACAAAAACAAAAACAAAAAAAAGAAAATGTTGTCCTTAAAATTCCTTAGGGTGAAATCTAGTTTAGAAAGATAAAATAGAGGGGCCAGAGTGATAGTACAGTGAGCCCCTATAGTGTACTGAGTCCTGCCAGGTGTAGCCCAAATTTCAAGGAAAAGAAAAACAAAAAAGAAATATAAGATAGTCTTCCTAGCCTGACTGGTGTGTTAAAACAAACAAACAAACAAGCAAACAACAAAAAAACAACAACATCCTGAGGTTGGATGGCCTTTGGATTGCCACAGAAGTTTTCCAGAGATTGAACTATAAAGTTTGGGAAGCTGTGACGATTTTTCTTTTTATTGGGACCAACTGTGAAAACGCCTAGAATTGTCCTTAGACTGTGACACATTCTTTGATTGGGCATTTATTCCTACTTTTGTTTTTTTTTTTACACTCTCTTTATAATGCAAAAATTACTTCCTTCAGCAAACATTAATTATGAAAGCAGATATTTTTCAAATCTAGGTACAATTTTTTGAGAAATTCGAATAAAATGTTGGAGCTAGGGAAAAAACAAACGAAAAAAAAAGAAGGTTCTGAGCTAATGACTCAGGATTTCTGATTGTCAGGTTGTTGATACATGCACCATTGAGGTTAATTTCAGAAAAAACTATTTAGGAGCTACTTTGTGGCAGGTACTCATAATACCTGGGAGCTATATTTAAAAAAAAAAGATAGACTATTTATTCACTCTTAAAGAAGCTTCAGACCTGGGTCACAGGGCATTCAGCATTTTGGGGAAGTTCATTAGAAATGTAAATGACCAGACTCTACTAGATTTAAATCAGTTTCTGAGGGGTGAGGTCCAGAAGTCTGGTTTAAATAAGCTCAGATAAGTCTGTTGTTCACTGAAGTCTAAAATCTGCTGTCCTTGATTTGGTATATGTGTATTATGTGAAACTTTAGTGGTTTCCTACCTGATAAGCAGTAGCGGCCCTAGAAGCAGTTGAGCAGATAAAGGCCCTTTTATCTCCACTATGGCTGTTCTCTAAAGGAAAATACTTCAGACTACAAAGGTGAGTTTTTTTATGTTTTTCATATTTGTGGTTTTCTTTAAATACCAAGATATAACTTAGTATTTATGGATACAAGTATACACACAAAGTGTAACAGCCATAAAAGATTAAGAGAAAATGGAGTACTAGAAAAAATAAAGTCATGTTAGGATTGAAGTCTGCATTTATTTAAAAATTAAAGATGGAAAGATCAGGGAGACAAATTATCTTCCAACATTGTTTTTGCTTGGTTCTCTAAACAAGTTTAATTAAACTCTGTTCTATCTTTCTATCTTTTTTTGGTGCTAATTTGATTTTAGGTAATAAAGATACTGAACTTCTGCTATGCCATAGACACAGGCATTTATGGAAATTAGGTGGGGTTTTTTTTGTTTGTTTTGTTTTGTTTTTATGGGGGCAGAGTAACAGGTACACATGTTCATGTATAAAACCAGATTTTAAGAGTTGGTGGAAAGATGGGTATTTCCAGTTGGATAGTTATAATAGTGACCTTTGAGCTGAAAACTGAAAAACAACAATAAAGAGTTAGACCTATAAAATTTTGAAAAAGAAAGTAAAGAATTGCTAGCCAAGGAAGCAGAAAAAGGCACAGATGAATTGATTGGAATTGAAACTGAATATGGTTGAGGCAAAGCTATAGGTGATATTACATGTAGGCAGAGAACCAAACCATCTAGAATTCAGTTCATCACGTGGATTTTATGCTAAGTGCAGTGGAAATTAGATTAAAAATCTGATTTAAGTTTTAAATCAGTATTCTGGTGGTTTATCTAAGAGGAGTTGGGAGGGGCTAAAGTAGAATAGAACTAGCTGAGGTGAGAAAAAGCTGAGGTGAGTTTTAAATTGCTCTGTGAATGAATTTTAAAATAACTTGGTGGGGGAGGAAAAGTATTGGGTTGAAATCCAGAGGTGTTTTAGATATGTTAATTTGGGTGCTTTATTCAACATTTAATTGTAAATGAGTTGGAAGTCCCTTGTTGAGAAGATTCAATTTGAAAGTGGTATTTACATTTGTGGAAATAAATGACCCTTCCTAGGGAAAAGCAGTAGAAGTAGGACTAGGCACAAAACTGATTTTTAAACACTTCAATATGCAGAGACTATTTTAGAGGATATGAAGTCCTACAATGACTGGAATAATGGAACAGTACAATAGAAGGGTGAAGACAAAGATTTCTTCAAAGCAAGATGAGGATGGGTCTTTGTCACTGTTGAGATCTCTGGAGACCGCTATGCCCAGATAGCCCCTAGATTTTTTTTTTAAGAATTTTATTTTTGTTTGTTTTGTTTTCTGGCCACACCCAGCGGTTCTCAGGGTTACACCTGGCTCTGTGCTCAGAAATTGATCTTGGCAGGCACGGGGACCTTATGGGATGCAGCGATTTGAACCACTGTTGTTCCTGGGTCAGCTGCTTGCAAGGCAAATACCCTACCGCTGTGCTATCTCTCTGGCCCTTTGTAGAGATCTTTTCTTTTTTTCAGTTGTTTGTCAGATGAAAAATAATTATATTTAGGGAAGATAGAAGTGGGTTGAAGAACATGGACTTTCAAATAGAACAGAAGCAAATTTAAATCCAGAATGACAAAGGTGGGGCCGGCGAGGTGGCTCTAGAGGTAAGGTGTCTGCCTTGCAAGCGCTAGCCAAGGACCAGGACCGCGGTTCGATCCCCCGGCGTCCCAAATGGTCCCCCCAAGCCAGGGGCAATTTCTGAGCGCTAGCCAGAAGTAACCCCTGAGCATCAAACGGGTGTGGCCTGAAAAAACAAAACAAAAACAAACAAACAAACAAACAAAAATGACAAAGGTAACATTTGCCACTTGTATAACACATCATTTTCAGTGCTTCTTTAACTTTAGTAAAAGAAAGCACCAAAAATCTGCTAGAAGTAAATAGGTAAAGGCTTTAATTTGTTGTTCACGGACAAAATGAAAATGACTTTTGGGGGGAAGTAACACCTGACAATGCTCCCGAGTTTCTCCTGGCTCTACTCAGGAAGCACTCCCAAAGTGTGGGATGCTGGGATCAAATCAAGTCTGCTGTGTGCAAGGCAGTCTCTACCTGCTGAATGGTTTCATTTATTGAGATAAATGTAGGAGTAGTAGTTTTATTATGCCTATCATAGTTTTATTCATAGTAAGATAAAGCAAGCTAAACATATTGAAAGATACACATCAGAGCAAAAATACATCTTTCTCATGCTGGTTAGAATGCAATTTTGCACTAACCTTGTGGTTGAAACTGAAGGAAAAGTACCAAAATATATAGGTGTAATCACATTTTTAGGGAATGCAGGTTCTTTCCACCTTGTTGTGAACTATGAAGTCAGTGCTCAAGTTCAACATCTAGCCCTCAAGCACTCAAAATTGAAAGCAAGAGACCAGATATGAAGTGGCCAAATTCAGCAGAGATTTTATTTAACAAATGGGTGTGATGGGAGCCAGAAGAGATAGTATAACAGTAGGGCGTTTGCTTTGCATGCAACTGATCCTGGAAGGTGGTTTGAATCCCATTATCCCATATGGTCCCTAGTGCCTGCCAGAAGCGATTTCTGAGCACAGAGCCTGGAGTAACCCTTGAGCACTGCCGGGTGTGACCCAAAAACCAAAACCAAAACCAAAAAACAAATGGGTGTGGTTGAGCTTTTTTTTTTTTTTTTTTTGGTTTTTGGGCCACACCCGGCTCAGGGGTTACTCCTGGCTGTCTGCTCAGAAATAGCTCCTGGCAGGCACGGGGGACCATATGGGACACCGGGATTCGAACCAACCACCTTTGGTCCTAGATCGGCTGCTTGCAAGGCAAACGCCGCTGTGCTATCTCTCCCGGCCCGAGCACTTTTCATGGTACAGTTCAAAGGTTAAAGTTAGATTGAAGAGGAGGTGGGGAGATCTGGAGCAAGATTCTGTTCCTAAGGTGTGGTCAAGAGAACCTTGGTTCCTGGATGGAATCTTGATCTTTAGTTTTTCTAGAAGATTGTGTTTTTCTGAGAGGATCTATTAGAATCTGGGTGTTGCCTCAGTTTCTCCCTATACTGAAGCTCAATATTTGCATCTCAAAGGAATGAAGTCATCACGCCTTCTAGCTTTTTCAGTCCTATGGCCTGATTACTTCCTTAGGAAAATCTCATTACCAGGGAACCCTCCCATATATCTGCCTACAACTTACATGTATTCATCTATGCTTAACATCTTTTAATGTTTGTTTAAATATTTAAATAAGTTTTTGCATATATATATATATATATGAAGCTCACAACCAACAGCTGTAACATGAGTTACAGTGTGTATGGATGGGAAATGGCATGCTAGTGCTCCAAAGCTCTGAGCTGTCTGTCCAGCCTGTTACTGAGGACAGTTAGCTGATGACAATGAGCTGGAAGAGAGCTCAGTTCAAGTGTAGGCAGGCACCCTGGGACCAGTCCACAGGACCACATGGACACCCTAAACTAGTAACAAACAGCCCCTGTGAATTGCTAGGTATGGGCCCAAAGTCAAACATAAAGTGGTTTGGTGTTATAGTTTTGCAAATTTCTTAATTTGTGGTTAATTTGTGGTTAATTTGTGTTAATTTGTGTAATTTTATTCTGACCTCTTTAATATTAGGCTTTATTGTATCTGCTCAGCATTCTGCATTTGGTTGAAATATATAAAGAAAAAAGACAATTCGTTTTCTTATCAAGTTGGGAGTGGGAGTGCATTTCTTTTCTTTCCTTTTTTTTGTTTTTTTGGGCCACACTTGGTGGTACTGGGGGGTGGGGGTTACTCCTGGCTCTGAGCTCAGGAGTCATTCTTGGGAGTACAATAGTAGGATTCCGGAAATCGAACCTGGGTTAGTCCTGTGTAAGGTGAATGCCCTATCAGCTGTGCTATTACCCTGGCTCTCTCCCTGATATCTTAACAGTGAACATTTTTGTCCTTGTACATTAAAATCCATTGATTGGTCTTTACTTTAAATACCTTTTACAATCTCCTAACATCAAGCTTTGTGCTCTTGAAAAAATCTTTCTTCCCAAGTTTACATTATTCTTGCATTATTATATGTTGAAGTCTCATTATATGGTGTTAAATTTTTTTTCTTAAGATCACTCCTGGTTTCAGAAGAAACTGTCAAGGCACTGAGAAATTAACAAGTTTTTGAAAGTAGTACAATTTTCAAATGCTTTACTTAAAAGCTCAAATTTGATCAGTAGACAACTAATATTGAATTGATATTAGTGTTTGGGAAAATATTTTACAAACTACCATATCTGCCACAGTTTTTTTTTGGAGGGCCTGGTGTTGGAACATTAAATACATGAAGTCATTAATAGTTATTAACAGTATTTATTTATTATTTAGTTTTGGGGGCCACCCCCAAAGGTGCTCAGGGGTTACTCCTGGCTCTGTGCTCAGAAATTGCTCCTGGCAGGCTCAGGGAATTTATGGGAGGCACTTGATTGAGCCAAGTTAGCTGCTGTGCTTTCAGTCTGGCCCCAACAGATCCATTCTTGATTAACTGAAGATGCTAAAGCTTATCTGTGTATTGTCCAGCACAGTGGAAAAGGTGCATCAGATGAAATTTTTGTGCTTTGAAAACTATAGGTAGCTTTATGATATAGTCTAACTAAATCATGTATACCATATTAATCCATTTTTAGTATTGTGTAAACATTATGTATATCTCTCCTTCCCTGTACCCTCTCTGCTTAAGGACCATGCAGTGATAATCATTATCAAACTCTAGCATTCAAGCAAAGTGAGCTCTCAGCCCAAAATGTTTCCCACATCTTAGTTTAAATGAAAACTAGAGAAAGGGTTAAGAGTTACTGATGACAAAAAACAAAACAAACAAACAAACAAACAAAACCCGGAGTGTGAGGAACACATAAGCAATAATAAATCGCAAAATGGAAGATTGGTATTTCTGAGATCTAGAGAAGAAATGTATTCAAAAGTAATAAGAGCATTCTCAGAAATAGGGATGCAGATTGGGGGTGGGTTTGAAGTTTCCGGTTAACATTTCTGCCAGGTTTTCTTTAATGTTTTTTATTTAAGTAACATGATCATAGTTGCGTTACAGTCATAACCAGAACACCCCCCCCTTCAGCAGTGTAACATTACCCCCTCCCCCCTTCCCATCCCCTGCCAGTATTCGAGACAGGCATTCTATTACAGTTATTTGTTTTTAAGTTCAGTTAGTTGTATTTTTTTTTTCCTTAAAGGATAAGAGTAAAAAAATATAGTAAAGGTGTGGTAGTGGCAATCGCCGTTGTTTGCATTGGTCCAGAAAAATGGGAAAATGGAAAAAAATCCTTGACCTGATTACAAAAAGGCCTCACCTCAGAAGTTTATTGGCATAAGACCGACTCTGTGTTCCAGGCATACCAGTCTGTCCAACTCGAGTCATTCTCAAGGTCCCGGTGAAACTTTTTCACACTTTAGCTATTGTTGGTATCAGATACTTATATTTAAAGACTCTGGATTCTGTGCATTTCTTTCATCGATGTCAGGCTGATGGGGAGCATCCTCTAGTTTCAGCATACCATTAAATGCGGAGCGATCTGCCCAGCATGCAGACTGTTGCTGAGTCGTCTGGGTGTTGGGAGATTTCTGCCATTTTTTAAAATGGCCACACCCAGCGACGCTCAGGGTTATTCCTGGCTCTTTTGCTCCTGGCAGGCTCGGGACAATGTGGGATGCTTGGAATAGAAACCGGGTCCTCCGGGTAGGCCCTGTGCAAGGCAAAGGCCCTACTGCTGTATTATCTCTCCGGCCCCCATTTCTGCCATTTTTATTTACTTGTGCTGGGGAATCAAACTCTTAGCTTGAGCACATGAGTTCTACGAGCCAAATTTCAGGGTTGCTTTATTTATTATTATTATTATTATTATTATTATTATTATTACTATTATTTTGGTTTTTGGGTCACACCCGGCGGTGCTCAGGGGTTACTCCTAGCTGTTTTGCTCAGAAATAGCTCCTGGCAGGCACGGGGGGGGGGGGGAGAACCATATGGGACGCCGGGATTCGAACCAACCACCTTTGGTCCTGGATCGGCTGCGTGCAAGGCAAACGCCTGTGCTATCTCTATGGGCCCCGCTTTATTTATTATTTAAAGTTGGGGCCATACCCTGCATTCGAGAATCACTCCTGGTTGTACTCAGGCTGCAGGATTGGTCGAGTGCAAAGCAAAATCCCTACAAGCTGTATACTATTACTGGAGGGTGGGGTAGGGTGGGCCTGTAAGATTCTCAGAGGATTGCACTAGGCGGGGCTAGGCTCTGTGTTCTAGAGTCACTCCTGGCAGCCTCTGGGGACTATAAAGGATGCCTAAGAAGATCCAAGGGAAAGGCCCTACGCCCTAGGCGTTGTACCATCTCTCCTGCCCCTGGGAAATATTTTTAACCAATATATTTTAATAACTCAATTGCTGGTATAGGTTGCTCTGAGCAACTGGTCTAAGATACAATTTCCCAGTTTCGCGCCTAAACTTTTGCGCATGCGCGTATTACAATTTAGCTTCTGCTGGAATAGGAAATGATTCCTTAAATACGCTCCTAGAAAGCATAGCCAGGATTTACCTCTCCAGGCATTCCCCTTACAAGCTACAATCTCTCTTGAGCACCTTGAGGTGAGTGGCCTTCTCTCTCTTCCAGTTAAAACCTAATTTTCTGTTACTTGCCCTCCCCATTTCTTTTTTAAGCATTAACTTGAGAAACCCTTTATCTAGCTCTGCAGTTATCTTTGTGTGTGTAACTTCCATGTGACTGCTGATAACTTGCTAGATTCTAGGAGTCTGGTATGAACTTTTAGGTGAGCCTGGACTATCTTCTTTTGGGGTATTTTTTTAGGTTTTGGCCCCATGCGGCAGTGCTCAGGAGCCAGATGTGGTACTGGGACTTGAACTCAGGATAGCCACTTGTCTTACTTGTTTTACTGTCTACCCCGCCTGTCCCTTGGGTTTGGCAAAGGACGCTGAGATTAGCAAGTCATCTTTACATGGAGGAAGCCTGCTCCTCTTTTCTTGTTTTAACTCCAAGTAATCCTGTTCCTTTCCCGAAACAGCCCAGTCTTCCACTGGAGTCACCTCTCTGGATGTTCAAAACACCCACACCCCAGTTCCAGCAAGAAATCCTAGGAGATGGCAACTGTACTATACACAAGGAGCCCCTACAGCTATTCTGTACCGAAGACCAGACCGTGCTTTGCTTCACGTGCTTCCAGTGTCAAGATCACTCTATGCATGTGGTATGTGAGATCAGGCTGGCTGCCAACAATTACAGGGTAAGTATCGTGTAAGTGCCAGTTTCTGGCCTAATTTATTGGGGGGACAAAGCAACCTGATTCTCCAAAACCTTTCCTTAGTTGACCTTTATGGAAAGATATTAAGCAGGCATCTTATTTAAGATTCTGGGGACACAGGGGCCCAAGAGATAGCATGAAGGTAGTGTGTTTGCCTTGCATGCAGGATGATGGTTCGAATCCCAGAATCCCATATGGTCCCCCCAAGCCTGCCAGGAGCAATTTCTGACCATAGAGCCAGGAGTAACTCCTGAGCGCTGCTGGGTGTGACCCAAAAACAAAACAAAACAAAAAGATTCTGGGGACACACCTAGTGATGCTCAGATGCTGCAGACTGCATTTGGGCATTATTAGGATTACTGTGCAAGGCTCATACCATAGTCACTGTACTGTCTCTGTATGTAGCCTTGCAAGTTTTAGATTTAAACCTTTACTTCGAGGCTAAGAAAATAGTGACCTGGGTCACTTAGCTTTCATAAGTTTCTAAGCATAGGAATTGAGGTGTTTTTGATTTTTGGGTACACTAAAAGTGCATGCCTTCCATATGATGTACCTCAGTTCATTCCCCAATAATTGTCTTTGATAATAGTCATTCTTTTTTTTTTTGTTTGTTTGCTTGTTTGTTTTTTGAGCCACACCCGATGACACTCAGGGATTACTCCTGGTTTAGCGCTTAGAAATCACTCCTGGTTTGGGGGACTATATGGGACTCCAGGGGATCCAACTGCAGCCCATCCTAGGTTATTACTGCTTGTTCCACCGCTCCTGCCCTGATAGTAGTCATTGTAACATGGAAGATGATAATTCATTTTGGTGAGGTATTTTTGTTTGTTGGCTGGTTGGTTTGAGGGCCATAGCCAGCGATACTTAGTCATTTCTGGCTCTGCAGTCAGGAATTACTCCTGGCGGGACTCAGGAGACCATATGGGATCCTGAGTCACTGTGAATGGTAAGCACTTTAGCCACTGTACTCTTGCTCCATCCCATAAGTTTTTGATGTATGTCTATGTTTTGTAGCATATGAACAGCAAGATGTGTTTAGGGGGTTACCTTGGCAGTCTTTGGGGACCATACAATTCCAGGGATTAAACCTAGGCCCCTGTATGCAACAATTTGACCTCTAGCATGGTGACTGAGCTATCTGGACCCTCATTTTGGGTGTGACTAATAATTCTCTGATGACGAGTGATACTGGATACCTTACCTTTACATTAACAATTTGATCATCAAAATTACATCTTTATTGGGAATATCAATTGTTCAGGTAACTTGGCTCACTGTGTGAGGACAGCTTTTGTGTAGCATTAGGGATTGAGTCTGGAGTCTCACACATGGAAGGACTGTTCTACTACTGAGTCATACCCCTAACTCTAAAGCAATTTCTTGACATACAATTTTATGATTTCTTCTCTGCAGAATTTATTCCAGGGGATCTTGAAAACATTAAAGGAACAACTTGAAGTAGCCAAAATCATGTTGGCAGATGAGCATGAAAGAGTGATGTTGATCCAGGTCAGTGTTGCTTTGGATTCTTGGAGGGAGGAGTGATCTGTAAGGTTTTATGTTACAAATTTTATGAAGTTCAAGACTGATAGTAAAGCAGGAAAGATATCTTCGAAAAGAAGAAAAAGCATGACACTCTTCATGTGTAAAGGACTCTGGAAAACAGGAGGAAACCAGAGAGACATCTCATGCAAGGTTCATTCCAGGAATTTTTTGGTGGCACCTCAGTGCCCCATCCCCAAATTTTTCAAAACCATGACTAGAAATTTATTTAAAAATGATCAAATAGGGCCTGGAGAGATAGCACAGCGGTGTTTGCCTTGCAAGCAGCCGATCCAGGACCAAAGGTGGTTGGTTCGAATCCCGGTGTCCCATATGGTCCCCCGTGCCTGCCAGGAGCTATTTCTGAGCAGACAGCCAGGAGTAACCCCTGAGCACCGCCGGGTGTGGCCCAAAAACCAAAAAAAAAAAAAAAAAAAAAAGCTCAAATAGGGGCTGGAGTGATAGTACAGTGGACAGGTTACTTCCCTTGCATAAGGCTGACCTTTTTATTGTAAAATTGATTCACTTGAGGGCCGGAGAGATAGCAGGAAGGTAAGGCGTTTGTTTGCCTTGCATGCAGAAGGATGGTGATTCGAATCCCGGCATCCCGCATGGTCCCCCATGCCTGCCAGCGGCGATTTCTGAGCTCATAGCCAATAGTAACTCCTGAGCGCTGCTGGGTGTGACCTAAACCCCCCTCCCCCAAAATTTTTGATTCACTTGAAGGGATGTGATGCTCCATCAGTTGAATGAGTTGGCTCAGTCTGCGGGCCTGATAACGCACTGTTGGAGTTTACCTAAGAGAACTCAACCAGTGATTGGGGACTCTAGGGCTATGCCTGGCAGAATTTGGGGAACCATGTGGTGCTGGGAGTCAAACGGATTGGTTGACTGCTTGTCTTATATGAGCCCATTGCCCAAAGATCTTTTTTGGGGAGCCACATCTGGCAGTGCTCGGATTAGTTTTGCCTCTGCACTCAGATCACTTCTGGTATGATCCGGGGATCAGCTGGGATCCTGGGGATTGCACTGGGTTGGCTTTGTGCAAGGTATATGCACAATATGCCTTACTGTTTGTTACTGGGTTGACATTCACATCTTCTGTTACAACATAAAGAAGATGGGAAATAGAGTATAGAGCAGTGTCATTGAAGATCAAGGATTTATTTTTTATTTATTTTTGATAATCTCCTTGTCATTAGTTTTTTTCTGTTCTGGCAATTGTCAACCCTATCTAAAACATCAGCAAAATTCCGTTGGCATTAATTTAAGTTTTTTTTTTTTTTTTTTTTTTTATTTTTTTTCTAGGGAGGATGGACAGGTAAAGGAAGGAAGTGAAGGAAGGAAGGAAGGAAGGAAGGAAGGAAGGAAGGAAGGAAGGAAGGAAGGAAGAAGGGAGGGAGGGAAAGAAGGAAGAAAGAAGGAAAGGAAGGGAAAGGGAGGAAGGAAAAAACTAATTTAAGTTTTTTAGTTCTCTTTGCTCACTGAGCTGTTTCAGTCCTTATTTTTCCAAGTCAGTTAACATTCTTTTATAGTAATATCATGTTCTAAAATTTTATCTATTTCCTGAGTAATTTTGACTCAAATTCCATGTTTTTATTCATGTAATGTTATTTCTTCCCATTCTTGATATGCTCATGCATGTGTTTAATGGAGCTGAAAAGTGATAAATATTTATGGTTAGTCTACAGTGTTTAACCTGAAGGTCTACCATATCTATGTTAAAGGAAGAAGAACAAAATTTTAGTGAAATGATTCAGTCTGAAAATAGGATATTATTCCAGTTGATCACTAAAATAAATGAGAAGAGCTTACAGAATAATGAAGGCAACCTAAGTTGGAGAGAACTTGGTCAGAATCTGCTGAGTCACTTTGCCAAAGAAGTTGAGAATTCCCAGGAAACTATCAAGGTGAGATGTTATGATGATACCCATGATAAAGGGAAAGTGAGACAGAACATCTTCTGAAAGACTGAGGGGTAATTAAGTGATGTCCAATCCAACTTCAATCTTCAGCACCACTTGGCTAAAGCATTGCTGGATGTAACCCTAGAGGTCCCTCAGATCTTGGTGGGTTAGTCCTACTGGTCCCAGGCACTTGAGGGCCTGAATAGCACCATAGTATCAGGCCCTAATGATATATTAGGTAAACTGAGTTGGTTGACTGAGGTTCACCAGGAGTGGCCCTCTAACCCTGGATATATCCACCTTTCAATTCTGTTGTTGATGATTGTCTTTCAGATGATTTATGCATATGAATACTCATGTAGAAGGGAACATTTTTTTCAGTCTAGAACTATGGCTTAGAAGTATTTTTGAAGGTTGATAGTTCATTCATAATCCTATTTGTGATGTTATTTATTATTAACCATTATGTTTAGCTTTATCTCTGACTCTGCTTTTTTTCCTTCTGAATGGGATAATGTCCCTACTTCAAAATATTGTTGGGGGACTGAACTAATCTACATAAAGCTTCTAAAATAGTGTCCTTTACATACTATATCCTCTAAGTAATAGGCCTTGTAACTGATGATATTTACTGATAGCAAAATTGTTTGTTTTTGGGGGGCCACACCTGGTGATGAGCAGGGGTTACTCCTGGCTATGCACTCAGAAATCACTCCTTGCTTGGAGGACCATATGGGACTCCGGGGGATTGAACAGTGGTCTGTCCTAGATGAATTACCACTTGCATCGTTTACATCACCACTCCAGTCCCTGATAGCAAGATTTTAGATAGACTTTTATCAAACAGTCTCTGGGAATGCCCATCAGCTTTCAACTCTTTTGTTGTTGTTTTTCTTTTGGTTTTGGGGCCACACCTAGCAGTGCTCATGGGTTACTGCTGATTTTGCACTAAATATATTCCTGGTGGTGCTCAGGGGACCATATGGGATGCTAGAGATTGAACCCAGGTGGGCTGCATTCAAGGCTACCTGCTGTACTCTCTCTCTCCAGCCTCAATATATCAGTATTTACAAAAGATAAACTGGTTATGTGTGAAAATAATTTTTTCCAAGGGCCTGTTTATTAAGGAAAGTGCCAGCTGTCGAATTGCTCATCTATATTTTTATCGCAAACTCATTTGAATTCTTTAAGAATAAAAAGAACAAGGGACCTGAAAAATTGTATAGTGATATGGGCACTTGCTTTATGCATTGTCATCTTGGGTTAGATTCCTAGCACTGCATTATAGTCTTCCAAATCCTCTTCTGAGTGCTTCCTGAGCACAGAGCCAGGAGTAATGCCCAAGCACCACCTACTAAGATCTCAGAACAAAATAAAATAAATCAATTGAGCATGTTCCTATGTATCTAGGTATCAATGCAAGGATAAAATAAACTGAGGGGCTGAGAGATAGTGCAGAAGGTAGGGTACTTCTTTGCATGTCTTAGACCTATGTTCAAGACTCTGGCATCCATATAGTTTGTAATAGAGTCCCACTAGAAGTGATGCTGGAGCACAGAGCCCTAAAGACCACCTAGTGTAACCAAAAAAGGGCGATGTGGGGGGATTGAGAGGTCAGAGAGATATCTATTGAGCTGAGCACATGTTTTGCATTCAGAAGGCTGGGGATTCATTCCCAGGCACCACATGATTGATCTCTTTGTTTTTGGCCAACACGTGACAGGGGACCATATGGGATGCCAGGGATTGAACATGGTCATTGCAAGGCAAATGACCTACCTGCTATGCTATCACTCTGGTCCCAGCCACATGATCTCTTGGCAGTGCCATAAAATAAAATAATTTTATATTAGTGACATAATTATTTACTTTTATAGGAATTAATTCAAATATTTAAATTAATTTCAAATAAAGCTTTGAATGAAGTTTCTGAACAGGAATACCCAGTCAAATATGTGATCACTTAGGTTTGTGTTATGTCAGTGTACTGTATGCATACCATTACCGTAAATATATTTATAGTCTAAGAACCAAATCCTTTCTATTTTCTTTGCTTTTCTTGGGGTGGAGTGGAGGGTAGGGCACACCAAGTGATAATCAGGGATTCCTCCTGGCCCTACATTTAGGAGTTATTCTTGGCTGAAATCGGGGACCAAAAGGAATGCTTGTGACCAAATCCAGGTCAACCATGTGCAGGGCAAGTGCCCTCCCTACCCATTGTAGTATTGCTCATCATCTAGAAATCCTGCAAGACACAGGTATCTTTTCTAGGGTGACAGTCAATAAAACAGGTTTTTAAGGTGGTAGTTGGGTTAGTTAATAAAGAGAAATGTCAGTTGTTTAGTAATCTTTAGTAGTGCTCTTGCAGAGACTGAAGAATCTGAGCAGAGAAAACATCATGAAACTGCAAGAGAGTGAAGTCAAGCTCAGTGAACGGATTTCCAACCTCCAGATGATCTCGGCAGAGTTAGAAAGAAAGTGTGGGGAATCTGCCTTCACATTACTCCAGGTAGGATCCTAGAGCTTCATTATAGAATTTTGAAAATGAGAAGTATAGAGTCTTCCCTAGGGTGTTAATTCTGAGACATTAGGGCAAAGTTACTATTTTTTTTAAATTACTATTTTTAATTGCTCAAAAGTATGTGCATATTCATTAGTTTATGTTAGGAGCTGCTTAATGATAAGAATTGTCTCCATAAAATCATTCAGTAAATTTGGAATGTGATGTCTCAAAGGGTAAATATTAGTTATGATAGAGCCATAAAATAGAATGACGATTCTGTAACCATTAAAAAATATATGAAATGGCGCTACTGCTGCCCCCGGCCCCACTCCCAGCCCTGCGGGGGGGCCCCGACCCCACCTCTCCTGGCTCGGACTCTGGCACAGCTCCAGCCGCCCCACCTCTGCCTCCACCCCCTGAGCCAGGGCCCGGGCAGCCTGGCTGGGAGGGCCCCTCCCCAGAATCCCCGCAACCACCTGGCCCTTCCACAGATGCCACAGGCAGGTGAGGGGACCTTGCAGACCCTGAGACCCACAGCACCCCCCCCCCCTCAGGACATGGACAGTATGAAGGTGGCAGGAATGGGGGGCAGGATGGTTCCCTACTCCCGGATAAAGCCATTTCGTCTTTCCCCGTTTGGGGCGGAATGAGGCCTCTCCTTCCCTCCCACGGCTTTCTCCCCGTGATGGAGGGCAGCCGAGGAGCAGCAGGGCACCAAGTCCCCTGTACAGAGCCTGGAGTGTGTGACCTGAATTCAGACCTTTTCACTTGTACTTTATGCAAAATGGCTCGTGTGAGGGTTGCAACCTGGAGGGCAGTGCAGGCCATGGGCCGCAGGGAGGCGCCTGTGGAAGAGGGGGGAGTTCATGCACCCCTTTTTTCCCCAGAGGGCCTGGACTCAGGTTAGTTTCTGGGTGGGGGCTCCTGCACTTTACCACAGGCACGGGGAGGGCTGACTCCGCCCGGCCCCTTTGCCCTTCACTTGGATTGTACTTTCTAAAAAGGTGATTCCCTACCCTCGTCCCCGTCCCCCGAACAAGACATGTTGATCACGTGCAGTATTTCTTACTGTGCCAAGAAGCCTCAATGACCGAGATTAAAGCTCTTTAACACACACACACACACACACACACACACACACACACACACACACACACACACACACACACACACACACACACACACACACACACACACACGCCCAGAGAGATAGCACAGTGGCGTTTGCCTTGCAAGCAGCCGATCCAGGACCAAAGGTGGTTGGTTCGAATCCCGGTGTCCCATATGGTCCCCCGTGCCTGCCAGGAGCTATTTCTGAGCAGACAGCCAGGAGTAACCCCTGAGCACTATCGGGTGTGACCCAAAAACCAAAAACCAAAAAAAAAACAAAAAAAAACAAACAAAAAAAAAACCACACACACACACACACACACACACACACACACAAAATATGAAATGACTCAGAGTTTATTTTATTTAGGGTGGGGGCAAATCTAGTGGTACTAAGAGTCCATTTCCAGTTTTTGGCAGTGCTCAGGGAACCATGTGAAGGCTGAGTGCACTCCATCCAGTCATCTATTTCTCCAGCCCAAGGAGAGAGCAACTCTGGGTACTAAATTCTTTTTTTTTTTTTTTTTTTTTTTGGTTTTTGGGCCACACCCGGCTTTGCTCAGGGGTTACTCCTGGCTGTCTACTCAGAAATAGCTCCTGGCAGGCACGGGGGACCATATGGGACACCGGGATTCTAACCAACCACCTTTGGTCCTGGATCGGCTGCTTGCAAGGCAAACTCCCCTGCTGTGCTATCTCTCCGGGCCCCAGGGTACTAAATTCTATAGTTAAGGCATGATAAGTGAAAAAATTGTGCAGAATACTCGTTGTTTAGTTTTAGAGAATGTGTACAACTTTAAATTTAAGTTTGCCTACTTTTGTAAACTACCTTTGAACAATTAAATATTGTTGGAATTTGTATGGTAGCGAATTTTATGCTCCTTTATACGAAATAAAAGGCTTGATCCCTTCTCCACCTCCCTCTCCCAGGACCATGTTTGTCATGTGAATGCTCTTTTTCGGGAAGCCTCTTAAATGTCTTTTCAAAGCCAGGTCTAATTATAAAGGGCTGCAGGGAAGTATGGCCCAACTCTTCATAGTTCCTGATTGGCTCCTGTCACCTTCCATCCCCACTCAGGTCTGCCTTCTTCATCAGCTCACCTTTTTCACACTCATGAGAGGGTGTGCAAATAGCAGCCTTTGAATGCTGTGACTAGGTTGAGGGATAGAAAGATTTCAAGTTATTTTCCTGAATTGTCTTACTCAGTGTTAATGTTTTTGATATCTGAGACTTAGTACCCCCAGGCTGAAGAAATGATCTGGAAATGCAAAAGAGAAGAATTTTTTCATGGGCACAATCGTCAAAAGGTTTGGTTCATACTCAACAGTAACCTCCCTTCTTTTCTCCTTGTAGAATGCAAGATATTATTTGACAAGGTAAGCTTTCATTTGGAAACATTTGGGTCAGTATTGGAGTCTGCCGAGTGAGCACAGAGGAAGAGCTAAAGGTGGAGGGCCAGGGCCAGAGAAGTCAGGTAATAAGATCCATGCTCTAGGGGCCGGGCGGTGGCGCTAGAGGTAAGGTGCCTGCCTTGCCTGCGCTAGCCTTGGATGGACCGCGGTTCGATCCCCCGGCTCCCCATATGGTCCCCCAAGCCAGGAGCGACTTCTGAGCGCATAGCCAGGAGTAACCCCTGAGCGTCACCGGGTGTGGCCCAAAAACCAAAAAAAAAAAAAAAAAAAAGATCCATGCTCTGAACTGAGGGACTGTCTGGGGTCTACAGGTGTCTGAGACTGTCTTTTCTTTGTAGGGGAGAGTCTTTACTGCATCAGTGTCTAGAGTCAGCCTGTATCACAGAACTGAGTTTATGCCATGTGTCAGGAATGAGCCACATCCTAAAACACTTCCAAAGTAAGTTGTTATATTCATTATTATAGTGTGTGTGTGTGTGTGTGTGTGTGTGTGTGTGTGTGTTTTGCAGAGGAGGATGTTGTGCTCAGAGCTACCTACTTGCTCCTGGCTTAGGGGACTTTAGAGAGGGTAAAGTAGAGGAAGCCTATGTCAGTCAGCTACAACAAGGTCAGGTACCTTAGCTCCTGTATTGTGTCTCTGTTTTCATTAACATTTTTTAAAATTTTATTTTGGTTTTTGGGACACACCCAGTGATTCTCAGGGGTTACTTCTGGCTATGCGCTCAGGAATTGCTCCTGGCTTTGGGGGACCGGGAAGCTGCATGCAAGGCAAGTGCCCTACTGCTTGCACCACTGCTCCGGCCCCCTTTTTTACTTTGTTTTCCTGATTATTGAGATATTGTTTTGCACCATGGTATGTTTTCCAGTCTTACATTTTAATGTATATTACCATAGTATGCCCACCACCAAATTAAGTATCACTGTCACCATGGCAGTCCAGTTGTCCCCCTGGCCCTCAGCCTTTTGTCCCTTTTTCCCCAACCTTTCTGGCAGCTCTAGTTCTCTAGAAAGAATTAAAAAGTTCCAGTTGGCTATGTTGCCTTTGTTTTAGTGTGTGGGATCATCCACTTTTTCCTTTTTTTTTTTTAACCACACTTGGCGATGCTCAGGACGCCTTCCTGGCATGCTCAGGGGGCCATGTGGGATGCCAGTGACGGAACTCAGGTCGAGTGCATGCAAGGCAAGCGCCCTACCTGCTGTTCTATCCCTCTGGCCCCTGTCTTTCTCCTTGACTTAGTTTGTCAGCATATCACCTTCTAATTAGTTTTATCCATTTATTTATACATGGCAGTATTTCATCTTGTAGCTGAATTATATAAATACACAAAAACAAAGAAACAAAAGTTGTATATAGATACACAAAAGATGTATCCCATGAATTCTGATTTCTCTGCCCTATTTACTTGGCTGCAAGTTTGTTTTTTCTTTCTCATTAGATGTCTCTTGCTGATGATTTATTCAGACCTGTATTGCTTTGTTCATGTGTTTTTAGCTTTTATATCTTTGTTCTGTGTTTTTTGTGTGTTTTAGTTTGTGTTGTTTTTCTGTCATGGTCAGAAGAGATAATTTGAAATGGTTTGTTTTCATGGCTATAAAGGCACTTGTTATACTTCTGAGTGATCTGTCTGAATGTTTTGTGTGCACTTGAGTGTACTTTGTGTGTACATGCTGCATTTGGAGAGAAGGGCTGCCTATGGGACATTTTCTTTTTAGTGTGTTTGAGAATGAAGTGGCCATCAAATCAGACATTTGAGATTATTGAGGAGCTAAAAAATAGTTTAATATCAACACATTTTAAACAACTATCAAGAAAGTACTTGTAAGATCTTTGTCAAAAGGCTTTCTTCTACAAATTTTTTTTCCCAACGCACACATGTTTACAGGCAGATTTCCACTGCTTAGTTCCTTGTGTAAAAATTGCAGCTAGTATAATGGGAAAGATATACCTTTACACCATAGTTTTGTCTGAATAAAATAAAATGAATTTTCATTTTCATGTTGTAATCTTTCAAGGATGAATATTTTGTTTTAACTTAGTTGGTTTTGTGTGTGTTTGTTTTGTTTTAGGGCCACACTGGGCAATGATCTGGATATTCCTGGCAATGCTAGGTTACTCCTAGCTCTGTGCTCAGGAATTACTTTTGTGTATGCGTATGCGAGTGTATGTACATACCTACCATACCTACTATTTATCTTGGTTGAATGTCTTGGAGGGGAATTGACAGACCTTTTCACTGGATTTTGCATTTCCACCAGAAAATTTTATGCAGTATGTGGTTTCCTGGCAAGTCCATTTATGATTATTGCTTTTTCTGGGTGAGAGGGATCTGAGCTATGACCAGTGGTACGTGCATGTGTGTATTCGTGCCCGTGTATGTGTGCACACGTCTGCAGGCATACTTTTG
This sequence comes from Suncus etruscus, assembly GCF_024139225.1. Classification (NCBI taxonomy): domain Eukaryota; kingdom Metazoa; phylum Chordata; class Mammalia; order Eulipotyphla; family Soricidae; genus Suncus; species Suncus etruscus. The sequence goes on from NC_064851.1 coordinate 135,344,090, forward strand.
GCTTTGTGCTCAGGGGTCACACCAGGGTTGACTACTTAGCTCCCCCATGATTGTTTTTATTTTCTTTTAAACAATGTTAGCAAATTAAGCCTATAGCATTATATCATTCTGATTTTTTAATTTGCATTTTAAAATAATGATAGCCCATTGTATTTGTTTACTATATACCATCTCTAGTGAGAAATATCTGTATTTTCTCTATTTAAAAAACGGTGTTACCTGGAGCCAGAGTTGATAGCACAGTGAGCAAGATGTTTGCCTTCTACATGGCCAACCTGAGTTTAATTTCTAGATATTATATATCTATATATATATATATATATATATAGGAGTGATTCCTGCTAGGAGTGATCCCTGAGCACAGAGCCAGGAGGAATCCCTGAGTACCACCAGATGTGGCCCCCAAACAAACAAATTTAAAAATATTTTGAAATTCCTTGGTAAATTCTGAGTATCAGTTAGGTATTACTGGTATCTCTCTCAGTCAGTGACTAATTTTCCATTTGCTCATTAGAAGTCTTAGGGACTCCTCTGCATGCTTATGTTCATTGCAGCTCTATTTACAATATCCAGAATCTGGAAACAACCCAAATGCCCAACAACAGTTGAGTGGCTAAAGAAACTGTTACATATATACAATTGAATATTATGCAGCTGTCAGGAAAAATAAAGTCATAAAATTTGCTTTGGATGGACATGGAAACTCTTATGTTGAATGAAATGAGTCAGAGGGAGAGAGATAGACACAGAATAGTCTTAATCATCTGTGGGATTTAAGAAAAATAAAAGATAGTATATAATAATACCCAGAGACAATAGAGATGAGGTTTGAAAGGACCGGCCCGTGATAAGAAGTTTACCACAAAGAGTGGTGAATACAGAGGGAAATAGAATGCCTGTCTCGAAGACAGGCAAGGGTTTGGTGGGGAGGAAGTTAGGACGCATTGGTGGTGGGAAGGTTGCACTGGTGAAGGGGGATGTATTTTATATGACTGAAAACACAACTGGATCAGCTGCGTGCAAGGCAAATGCCCTACCACTATGCTATCTCTCCGGCCCTGTTTAAGGATTCTTTTTTTTTTTTTTTTGGTTTTTGGGTCACACCCGGTGGTGCTCAGGGGTTACTCTTGGCTGTCTGCTCAAAAATAGCTCCTGGCAGGCACGGGGGACCGTATGGGACACCGGGATTCAAACTAGCCACCTTTGGTCCTGGATCGGCTGCTTGCAAGGCAAACGCTGTGCTATCTCCAGGCCTCAGCTTGTTTACTGAGTAATTTATTGACCTATGGAAGATACTTAAAATTGAAGCTTGAGGGGCAAGATATAGTGCCAGTGTATAAGGTGCTTTCCTTGCATGAAGCCGGCCTGAGAGCAATACCTAGCACCATATACTGAGCACCATCAAATGTGGTCTCAAGACCATCCATACAATACAATGCAGCTGTTAGGATAAATAAAATCATGAAATTTGTTTATACATGGATAGATATGGAGAGTATTATGCTGATTGAAATGAGTCAGGGAGAGGGAAGATAGTATGGTAATAATATCCAGAGACAATATTGACAAAGGCCAGGAGAAAGAAGAGGAAAAAAAATGTCTGCCATAGATTGAATCAAGCAAGGAAAGGCATGGAGGGGGGAGGTAGGAGAGAAACTAAGGACATAGGTGGCAGGAAATCTGTACAGGTGAAGGGTATTATACACTATCTTTTTTGTTGTTTTGTTTTGGGACCACACCTCCTGTAGTACTTGGGTTACTCCTGACTCTGCATTAAGAAATCACTCCTGTCAGGTGCATGGGACCTGTCAGGATGCCAGGGATTGAACCTGAGTTGGTCGTGTCCAAGGCAAATATCCTACCTGCTCCAGCTCCTAAGAACAACTTTGTAACCACAGTATTTAAATAAAGTAGTTTTTAAAGCCAATACATAAAAAATTATTCAAATTGAGGCTTAGTTGAATTATTAAAGGAGAAAAGAATACAAAAAGTACAATTGATGACCAAGTTGAGAAATCACAATAGCTGCAGAGCAAAGTCTCACTTTCATCAAGCTTTCTTACTCTTTAGCTTAAATTTTGTTTTTCATTTAGTTATTTGGTTTTAGATCCACACTCAGAAGTTCTCACAGTGACACTTGCTCTCTGGCATACAAAGCTTGTACTCCGTGCATTGACCCATAGCTCTCTCACTTAATTTCTCAGAAAGATTCTTAGAGGTTTTCTGTTCTGCTAATATTGCTTATCAGGGGCTGCTGGCAGCCATTCCTTGGCATAAGTATCAGGCTCCAGTGGCATTTAAGATTCAACAGTTCAGGGGCCGGAGCAGTGGTGCAAGCAGGAAGGCGTCTGCCTTGAGCACTCTAGACTAGGACAGACCCGGTTTAATCCCCAAGCCAGGAGAAATTTCTAAGCACATAGCCAAGAGTAACCCCTGAGCATCATCTGGTGTGCCACCCCCACCCCCCCCCCCAAAAAAAATAAAGAGAAAGAAAGATACAACAGTTCAGCCACAGGCAAGAAGAATCGAGTCATTTTTTTAGACATGATGGTGTTTCCAACTTCCCCTGGCTTGGATAAGCTCCTTGGTGGGGCGGGGGCCAGGGGGGGGGCTCATACTGGACCTAGCTGATACTAGGGAATTTGAGTACGATTCAATAGCAGAAAGGTTTTACAATGTTCTGGAAGCTTCCTTCCTTCCTTCCTTCCTTCCTTCCTTCCTTCCTTCCTTCCTTCCTTCCTTCCTTCCTTCCTTCCTTCCTTCCTTCCTTCCTTCCTTCCTTCCTTCCTTCCTTCCTTCCTTCCTTCCTTCCTTCCTTCCTTCCCTTCCCTTCCTTCCTTCCCTTCCTTCTCTTCCTTTCCTTCCTTCCCTCCCTTCCCTTCCTTTCCTTCCTCCCCTTCCTTCCCTTCCTTCCTTCCCTTCCTCCCTTCCCTCCCTCCTTCCCTTCCTCCCTTCCCTCCCTCCTTCCCTTCCTCCCTCCCTTCCTTCTCTTCCTTCCTTCTCTTCCTTCCTTCCTTCCTTCCTTCCTTTCTTCCTTCCTTCCTTCCTTCCTTCCTTCCTTCCTTCCTTCCTTCCCTTCCTTTCCTCCCTCCCCTCCCTCCCTTTCTTCCTTCTTCCTTCCTCCCTTTCTTCCTTTTTTCTTTTTTTTTTGGGGGGCGCTCAGGGTTTACTCTTGGCACTGAGCTCAGAAGTCACTCCTGGCAGGCTCAAGGACCAATTCCTCTCAATAGTGTTTACCAACATGATGATATTGTGTATCCTCAAACACATCAAGCCAATGGGTACAGGTGGGTGCAGAATACAAGTAGCTTCCAGAGTAGTTGAGGAGGAATTCTCAGATTGTTCACTTACAGAAGATATTTTTGTTGTTGAAGCACTGAAACTTATTTAGAAAGATTTGGGAAGAAAGACAGAAATACATGATCAATAGAGAATAGACTTCCTCAGAGTGGAAATAAGCAATGCAGAGAAACAAAGAGGCAAACTAGATACATGTTTGAAGAAGAAAAAAAAACAGACTTTGAGAGCAAGTGAAAAGGTAATTTTTTTTTTTTTTTCTTATTTTAAGCCATACTCCTGGCTCTATTCTGGCAGGCTCGGGGGATCGAACCAGGTTGGTCCCCTGCTGCATGCAAGGCAAACGTCCTACCCCCTGTGCTATCACTCCGGCCTGAGAAGATAGATGTTTTTTTTGTTTTGTTTTGTTTTTGTTTTTTTGGGTCACAACCGGTATCACTCAGGTATTACTTCTGGCTCTACACTCAGAAATCACTCCTTGGCAGGGCCCGGAGAGATAGCACAGCGGCGTTTGCCTTGCAAGCAGCCAATCCAGGACCAAAGGTGGTTGGTTCAAATCCCGGTGTTCCATATGGTCCCCTGTGCCTCTCCGGGCCTGTTTAAGGATTCTTAAAAAACAAACCTCCCATTTTCTTTGACTAATTTTCAAATTTTTAGAATTAAAGGTTCAGAATGAAGGTCTGTGCCCCTGACCCACAGCAATTCCCAACCCCAAAACTTGCTTTTTTTTGGTTTTTGGGTCACACCCAGCGGCACTCAGGGATTACTCCTGGCTCTGTGCTCAGAAATCGGTCCTTGGGCCTGGAGAGATAGCACAGCAGCGTTTGCCTTGCAAGCAGCCAATCCAGGACCTAAGGTGGTTGGTTCGAATCCCGGTGTCCCATATGGTCCCCGTGCCTGCCAGGAGCTATTTCTGAGCAGACAGCCAGGAGTAACCCCTGAGCAATGCCGGGTGTGGCCCCCAAAAAAAAAAATCACTCCTTGGCAGGCTCGGGGGACCATATGGAATGCCGGGATTTGAACCACCGTCCTTCTGCATGCAAGGCAAACGCCTACCTCCATGCTATCTCTTCAGCCTCAAGAAGATAGATTTCTAAATGAGGTGCTGGCAAACATTTTTTTTTTCTCCCTGATAAATAGGCCATGTACCAGTTGCTTGGAAGCATTTAGTCTGAGATCCATTTCTCAAATGGGAGCTTCTTAGAGATTTCTTTTCCTGGCCTCCCCTATCTGTGTCTGACCCTCATATCCCCTCCTTGGAGGCCCCACTGTATGCTGGAAACCATTGGTCTCTGGTGTGGACATTGATGAGCCTTTTTTATTAAATTGGTTGTTTTTTCTCCTTGCAGGACCTATTACTTTGGATCCTAATACAGCTCACCCCTGTCTGGTCTTATCTGAGGATATGAGAAGTATGAGACTCAGAGCTGCCCGGCAGATCTTGCCTCAAAATTCCCGGAAGTTTGACTTTAGTGCCAGAGTGTTAAGCGTGGAGCGTTTTACTTCAGGGTGGCACTACTGGGAGGTGGAGGTGGAAAAGGCAACCAGTTGGCAGCTGGGCATTTGCTTTAGCTCTGATAAAAAGAGGGACAGGTCTAAAGCATTTGAATGTAAAGTCTTACTCACGAGGTTCATGATGGAAAAGGATTGCACTTGCTGGGTCTTTCCCCCTTTGAAAAGGGTCTCCTTGAGAGACGACATGTGCAGAGTTGGGTTGTTCCTCTATTATGAGTATGGGCAGCTGTCCTTTTATGATGTCACAGAGGGATGCCTCATTTATAATTTCTCAAATCTCATTTTCTGGGGTGCAGTCAGGCCTCACTTTTCTCTCTGTGTCCCAAATGGAGATTCCCTCCCCGACTCTCTTAGTATTTGCCTCCCATCTGCCTCAGCTGATAATGTGCTTGCAATCTAGTCTGTGGCCCTTAGGAGTAGGTTAATGATTCAAGATATTTCAGCAGATCGAATTCTGGTGTATAAGACAACTTTTTAACCCATATAAAACTTCTTAAAAGTCAGGGGTCGTCTTATATGCCGGTACATGGCATACTGAAACTTACTCCAGCTTCAAGGACAAATGATCCTTCCCCCTCTTACCACCGCATCTCATCCAGCTGCCGGGCATCATCACTCAGTCTTCTGCTTGTCCTTACTAATCTTTCAGGGCACACAGAGGGGTTGAGTTACTGAGCACTGCATCTCATCTAGTTGCCAGGTATGCGGCTTTCCAGTGATCAGTCCTTTGTTCAGCTTTTATGGAACACAGAGGAGGAGCTCTGTCTCCTTCTAGCTGTTCTGTTAATCACCTCACCCCAGCCAGCTGCTCTTGGAGGAGCCCTCTTTCCCTGTTCTCAATGTAGATCACAAAAAAATCACAGTCACTCACTACTAATGACAAATGTAAAATGATTGTTGCCACTTCAAAGTCTAGCTTTATTAAACATATACTGTTAACCTTTGAGGATTCTACTCTTTTTCTCTTACGTTTTTTAATTTTCCTTTTGGTGTATGTTAAGAGAGGTGGTATTATACAGCAAATATAGTCCAAACCCTGTATTTTAACAGGAAAAGTAGGGAGTTGTCTTATACACTGGAAAATATAGTAGATATAATCGGTACTTATAGAAATTAGAGGATAGCATCATAGTGACCTATGAATGTGGGCATCCCATTACCAATGGTGTCATGAATCCAAATATTTATCCTTAATATTTACAGGTAAGGTTTAAATTTCCAGAATAGTTCATCAGGTTTGGCAAAGAGGTGTTAAGAGTGTCTTATGCCAATAAACTTCTGGGGTGAGGCCTTTTTGTAATCAGGTCAAGGATTTTTTTTCCCATTTTCTCCATTTTTCTGGACCTATGCAAACATTGGCGATTGCCACTATCACACCTTTACTATATTTTTTTTACTCTTATCCTTTAAGGAAAAATATACAACTTACTGAACTTAAAAACAAATTACTGTAGTAGAATGCCTGTCTCAAAAACAGGCAGGGGATGGGAAGGGGGAGGGGGTAATGTTGCACTGGTGAAGGGGGGTGTTCTGGTTATGACTGTAACCCAAATATGATCATGTTACTTAAATAAAAAATATATTTAACAAAACAAAACAAAACAAAAAAAAAAGAGGTGTTAGAGAAGATGTGAATGATAACCATTATTTTTGTTTTGAGGTCACAGCTGCAGTACTTAGGGTTTATTCCTGTCTCTGCACCCATGGATCATTTTTTATGGGCTGGGGGGCATCATTTGGGATGTCAGAGATTGAACTCTGGCTAGCCTTGTGCAAAGCTACTAACTGTACCCAGCAAACTACTTCAGTGTCATGGGGAAAAAAAAAAACCTTTTTTGTTAAATTAGAAGGGAAATTAAGTTTTTTACGTCTGAACATTGGCTGGTTTAAAACTATCCATTGTAACACTATATAGTATTTACTGTTTTCAGTCTGATAATCCTTAGAAAAATGATTTTTATCCTATAGCCTTGTTCAGGTATTCATTGCTATGGAGGATTTTCATGCTTAATCTCATATTTAACAGGCTTTAATCATAAAACTCATGTATAATCTACAGGTCAGAAGTGATTGCATTTTCCTCAAGTTATAGTTCAATGTACAAGATACAAATCTGGATCTTGGAGGCTAGAGTGAAGTAATTCAGTGAGCAGAACTTATGATGTATCTATAGCCCATCTGAGTTTGATCCCCAGTACCCCATTTTGTACATTGAACTCATACCTAAGAGTAAGCCCTGAGCATTGCCAGATATGCTCAACCTCAAAAAGAAAAAAAGGATTCTTATTTTTGGAACATTCATATTATAAAGTGAGCTCTGTGGCTTGCAGATTTAGTACAGGGTTTAAGGCTCTTGGTTGGCGTATAGCCAGCCTGGGCCAGGAATGATTGCTGAGCAAACAAACAAATGAAAAAAAATCAAGCAAACTATATTTTAGTTTTACTGCCCAAAACTGTTGTGAGCATGGCTACATAGGATTGGAGCTATAGTACAGCAGATACTGTGTTTGCCTTGCACATGGCCAACATGTCTTCCATCAGACACTCCATATATGGATGGTATGAAACACCATGAAGAGTGATCCCTGAGCTCTGGTGTGACCCCAGCCAAAACAAGACAAAATTATAAAAGCATGATTATAATATAGGTGAGTGGTGTGATTTTTTTTTCATATTTTCAAAAATGATGTAGTCTAATTTATGCCAGAGGTAGGAAGACTGAAATATGTTCAGGCTTTTCATAGTTATATTGGAAGCTGTGTCTTTCAGGAAAGGAAACACAAGGCAAAATGAAGTTTATGCTCTCACACATTCCTCTTTCTCCTTTCACAAATTGCTAAGTAAATTTTCTTCAATGAAGACTCTTAACTTGCCAAAAAGGGGGAAAAGATGTTGCATATCTTTAATTCAAATCACAAAGTGTAGGAGGAAGACAGTAGCCTTAGAAGTGAGATATTTGTTTGAAACAGTGAAAGAACTCCTAAAAAGTTCCTGAGAGATGGCACTTAGGGCATTTTTGTATCGGGGTTCCTGAGTTACATCCGGGATATTGCATGGTCCCATGAGTACATAGGTAGTACCCCAGAACAAAATCCAGTATGGAACTCAGTAATTGGACTCCTTCCCAGTTGCACAAAGAAGAGAAAATGTAAGACTGTATTAATCTCACTCTAACCTTCCACCCTCATCTTTATGTTCTCACGTCTCTGCATCTTGATTGCTAAGGTCTTGTTTTCCCAAACATAAACCAAAAAGAGAATAAAACATTTCCTTTCAGTGTTACTCTGACACAGTGTCTAATAAACCTAGATTGAATCTAAAACGGAGTGGGATTTATTGCCCTGATAGTGGTTTTGTATCTAAAACTGGCAATTTTATTTTAGCATCCTTATTCATCTGAGCTGTGTAAATTCTTCCTTGGAACCAAGTTGACTTTAACTGGTAGTCTCACTAATTGCTGGATTTAATAAAAAGCGTTGACACACATTTATCTCTGTATAAAGAGCGTATCTCAATCCATCAAATAGTGCTATGACACAAGTAACTGACCATTGGAATAAAGATGAACAAGGCCCTAGTCACTAGGGCATACTTCCAGCCCGACACTGCCCATCTAGTTATTTGTGTTTCTGTATATTGTTTTTGTGTATTTTTCTACACTAATAGTACTTAGCTGTACTCTCAAGCAACTGCATACCAGTTTTTTTGTTTGGTATTGGGGTCACACCTGGCAGGCTCAGGGGACCATATGAGACGCCAGGATTTGAACCACCATCCTTATGCATGGAAGGCAAACGCCTTACCTCTTTGCTTTGTTTTAATGTACTTGGCTATGTCCTTCAGATCAGTTTAGCATTGGGAATTCCAGATAACCCTTGGAATTGCAGTAGGTCAAGGGAGGGCAGTTAGGAAGTGTTTTCTTGTCTCCAATGGCCCCAGGCTTGCATGACAGCTTTTACCATTGTTGGAATTCCAGAAATGCTTATTGCTGAAAACTAGTACATTTTTTGTTTGGGGGCCACACCAGGAGATGTTCAGGGATCATAAGTGGTACTGGATACTGAATCTAGGTCCCCACATACCAATAAATCCCTACCTGCTCCATCCCCTAGGACTCTCACCAAACAAGAAAAGCACCCCCTACCCCCAAGGATTTGTAAGACATGACTGAACAATTGCTAAAGACTTATTTTCCTCAATGGAGGAGCCATTGAAAGGGACTGGCTTAAATCCTGCACAATTGATGACCCCAATTGCTCTATGCTGAGTGCCCAGCCACTAGCCCTGAACTCATCATTCCCAAGTGGGAAAACTTAACCCACAGGGCAAGATGGAACTGGAGAAACAATTCGCCTGTAAGTAGGGGCTAGGTAAGGGAACTAGGCAGAAGACTGCAGGCTCCATTTTGGACACCTCGTTTTTGGGTATGTCTAACCACTCTACAGGAGGAAGCAGGATTGGATTTTGAAAGCTCAAAATGACATTGTCCCCCAGTGCTCAGCAGGCTAAGGAAGGGGTGTGAAGGGTGTGAAAAAAAAGTGTTAGTTGAGATGATAATGGGCTATTCAGTTAAACTGTGCTAGAGAAAGGTTGAGACATGCCCAACCTTGTTTTTTGAGACAATCTCATTTTTGCTAATTCTGATTTTGTGTGTGTGTGTGTGTGTGTACGCGTGCGTGCACGTGCGTGTGTGCCTGTGTCTGTGTACACGTGTGTGCATGCTTACTGCTCTCCTTGCTTTTTTCCCTGACAACCTTCCAGTCACTAGGGTCTGCATATATACTCATGCCTAACTGGTGTTCACACTCTGTTTTGCTTTGGGACCACCCACTGGGGCTGGCAGGATATTGAGGCACTGTTACTCTTGCTCCCTGCAGTAGTGAGGGATTGTCTGGTAATGTTCATGGGTTTTTTTTTTTTTTTTCCTATGCTCTGTTCCCTACCCAGTGGTCACTCATCACCTTGCACCGCTCACCGTGTTTTGCTCTCCATTGCAATACTTGCATGCTCACACTTCCTGACTCTGGCACTCAGATATTTTTCCCCTCATGGTGTTTGCCATGAGTTGCACCCTTTGGAGAGATTTGGAGGTCCTAGCAGGAGGGTACAAAACAGTCCCTTTGGGATTGGCCACCCCTTTCACCAAGGTGAATTTTCTAAGGGTCACCCATGGGAGATGAGTGTAAAGGGATGCTAGTCTAGCCAGATCAATGGGATCTTCCCCGGAAAACAGTGGGGATGAGCCAGATTACCTTCACATCCTTGCCTCCCTTTTTTGTGGCATGGCCTGAAATTACATGCAGAACTGAGAAATGCAAACAGTAGGAGCTGCCAGGGTCATGCTGAGCTTGGCATATGTGGGGAACAGGATTTGGACTGACCATGCATAGTAAGACAAGTTCCCTAAACCCTTGTTCCCTTCCTCTAGTGTTTGAAATTCTTAAAGAGTGAATCCTGAAGCATCATTGCATCTGCTACATCTACTTTTTTACCCAAAGCTCAGCTGTAATTTTATATTTACTTGAGCAATTATCAGAAGGCCTCCAATAGAGTGTATGTTGGGAGAATAAGGAATGCCTATGTACTCAAACTTTTATTTTCTAGTGTTCAGTAATCCATAACATTTTTAAATCCATATTGAAAATGAGGGAAGAAGCAATATACAGTCTGGTAAATTATTGGACAATGGTCCTGTTAGTGTCAGAAAGCAAGTAGGGGGGCCGGAGAGATAGCATGGAGGTAAGGCGTTTACCTTTCATGCAGAAGGTCATCAGTTCGAATCCTGGCGTCCCATATGGTCCCCTGTGCCTGCCAGGAGCGATTTCTGACCACTGCCGGGTGTGACCCAAAAACCACAAAAAAAAAAAAAAAAAAAAAAAGAAAAGAAAGAAAGCAAGTAGGGAAATGGACCCAGGCCAGAACCTACTGGGTGAGTTTTCATGAAATAGGATAGAAAGTATCTCACTAGCTCAAAGTCTCAAGCTACAAATTGTTATCACATCCTTCCGGTGTCTTAAGAATGAGTGTGGGTAGGGTTGGTTCTTACCATTCCATTTTTTATTCCAGTTTCTTTGGTTTCCCCGGAGCAGTCTTGGAATTTGGGGGTGGAAGGGTAGCAATGCTTGGGGCTTACTCCTGGCTCTGTGCTCAGGTATTACTTCTCTTTCTATTTTTGTCGGGGGAGGTGACACCAGGCAGCGCTCAGGGGTTACTCTTGGCTCTAAGATCAGAGATCGCTCTTGGCAGACTCAGGGGATCATTTGGGATGCCAGGATTCGAACCACTATCCTGCATGCAAGGCAAATGCCCCACCTCCATGATATCTCTACAGCCCCAACTTCTGGCAGACTTTGAGGATCATATGGGATACTGGGTATCAAATTTGGGCCAGCATGCAAGCACAAACTGCTATTGCAGTGGCCCCATCTATCATTTTTCAATTATAGGCATTAATCATCGAATTAAATTTCCATGCAACTTTCTACTCTCTTTTTAAACATGGTAAAGGCCAAGCAAGATAACGATTAAGGAGATAGCTCAAAGATCTGGAATAGAAGTCCTTAAGGGCTAGATTCTGGCTGCTGAGGGAATTCTTGCTGTTAATCCTCAATCTTTGTCATCACAGAGTCCCTTGAGTATGACCTAAAGCTTCCTCCCATCCAAATAATAGCAAAAAAGACCCCCCCCCCCCTTGCATGCAAAAGGTCAGTGGTTCGAATCCGGGTATCCCATATGGTCCCCTGAGCCTGTCAGAAGCGATTTCTGAGTGTAGAGTCAGGAGTAACCCATGAGTGCTGCCGGGTGTGACCCAAAAATCAAAAACAAAACAAAAAAATGAAGATGGTTCAATTCATAACAAATGTAAGGGTGTCACATTTGGACAGCAGATCGCATTCTATCCTAAAATGACCTGAGGAACTATTTTTTTCCTTAAATTCCAACATCAAGCTATTCTACATTGCCCATCTCTCAAACACCAAAGTACATCGAGATATGATTGTAAGTTTAGGCCCACGGATTGTTTTGCCAGAAATACACAGGTAATTGCAATCACAGCTTAGATAAAGTAAAGGCAAGAAACAAAGCAACTGGTTTGGGCAGTGTCGAGCCCTTTGTGTGGCTTGCAATGTTCAGTCTCAATTGAAACAGTGCTGGGGGCCCGGAGAGGTAGCACAGCGGCGTTTGCCTTGCAAGCAGCCGATCCAGGACCAAAGGTGGTTGGTTCGAATCCCGGTGTCCCATATGGTTCCCCGTGCCTTCCAGGAGCTATTTCTGAGCAGACAGCCAGGAGTAACCCCTGAGCAACGCCGGGTGTGGCCCAAAAAACAAACAAACAAAAAAACAAACAAAAAATGTAAGAAAAAAGAAACAGTGCTGGGCTGGTAGACTAGGATAAGGATTGATTAGGGCTTGCCTTGTCCTTGAGCGATGGGCAAACACACTTGGCTCAGTGCCACACAGCCAAGCCAACTGCCATTTCAGGAGAATTGGTGTCTGGGTTATAATGGGAAGAAGATTTTAGGAACTTAATATTTTATTTATCTGGACCTAAAAGAGTCTCCAGCAACCTAAGAAGTTGCTAATGGTTTGTCTTTTCTGGAATTAATCTCACTTTTCTGGGAAGACACACCTTTTGTTGTTGTTTGAGGCCACACCTGGTGGAATTCAAGATTTACTCCTATCTCTGCACACAAGAATCACTCCTAACAGATTCAGGGAAACATGGGGTGCTGGGAATCAAACCCAAGTCAACTAACTCCACGAAAGGTAAGCACCCTGCCCACTGGACTATCTCTGAGCTAGCCAACTGAAACTTTGAAGCACTTTACAGGGGAGAAATGTATTCTGTGATAGTGTTCAGTTCTTCTGAAATTAAGGCTTAGAAACAGTGCACAACAACAACTGTAAATAGCTGTAAGAGTCTATGTCTGAGCTAATAGATTTCTGCTGATTTCCCAATTAAATTGCAGAGGCTGGAAGGCAGAGGGATCTCAGTTCTTACCAGTCTACATCTTCAGTTGTCAATCAGGGCTGCTGCCTAAAATACAGGCCAAATGAAGAAGGAAAGGTACATGAGTTCACTGTACTTCATTTGCCTTGAATAAAGCAAGACAAAATATTGGGATAAAAAAATATTTGGGATAAAATCTTGAAAACAGGGGCCAGAGAGCTAGCATGGAGGTAAGGCATTTGCCTTCCATGCATAATCCCAGCATCCCATATGGTCCCCCAAGCCTGCCAGGAGCAATTTCTTAGCCTAAAGCCAAGATTGACCCCTGAGCGCTGCTGGGTGTAACCCAAAAGCCAAAAAAAAAAAAAAAAAAAAAAAAAAATCTTGAAAACAAACTAGTAATGGGATTCAAAACTTTGTTATGAGAGATTTCCTGATTAAAATATAACCAATACTTAACACGTGGAGAAGGCACAGATAGGAATGTGAAGATAGACAGAGTTGAATTGAGTCTAACTGTTTGATAAATTGGAAAGTAAACATGAGAACCTGAAGACAGCCAAATGCAACTTTAGGAATATAGTTTCTTTTTCTTTTTTCTTTTTTCGGGGCCACACCCGGTAACGCTCAGGGATTACTCCTGGCTATGGCTCAGGGATTACTCCTGGCTATGCGCTCAGAAGTCGCTCCTAGCTTGGGGGACCATATGGGACACCAGCGGATCAAACCGAGGTCAGTCCAAGACTAGCGCAGGCAAGGCAGGCACCTTACCTCTAGCGCCACCGCCCGGCCCCTGGAATATATTTTCTTATGGACCAAACTATTCTATGTAGCAATAGGGAAAGGTCGGAGAGATAGCATGGAGGTAAGGCGTTCGCCTCACATGCAGAAGGACGGTGGTTTGAAACACAACCCATATGGTTCCTTGAGCCTGCCAGGAATAACTTTTGAGCTTAGAGCCAGGAGTAACCCCTGAGCACTGCCAGGTGTGACCCAAAACCAAAAAACAAACATTCTAATCAGCACAAGATTCTTTGTTTTCAGTTTGGGAATGTAAAAATAAGGGGTATTGAATTCAAATATTCATTACTAAAATAATGGTGTATATTTTATATATCATATATATAATCATGTAAATACTCTGTAAGATAAGTATTCAAGTGCTTCATCTGTATTATATGTTCTAATTCTCTGAACTCTAAGAGGCCAATGTTTTTATTTTTATTGTACTGAGTCAAAAATGGAGTCAATGTGATCATTAGATAGTGATTTAAACTCCTGAAACCCCATCTATTTTGTCAGTCCAGCCACCGAGGTTATCTTAGAAAAGGTATTTGGAATCAGATAGCAGGTCGACTGGAGGGAAAGATAGAGGAACTTGAAGCCCAGTAAAGGGGAAGTTAAATTCACGCTCTCAGAAGATATAGAGTATGGAGACTATGTAAAATGATCGTCTTAAGTCATTTTTGATATGTTTGTATAATAAAATTTTTAATTAAAGATACTGAATGCAGGGGCCAAAGAGATAGCATTGAGGTAGGGCATTTGCCTTGCATGCAGAACAGTGGTTCCAATCCCCGCATCCCATATGGTTCCCCAAGCCTGCCAGGAGCAATCTCTGAGCTTATAACCAGGAGTAACCCCTGAGGTCTGCCGGGTGTGACCCAAAACCAAAAACCAAGCAAACAAACAAAAAACCCAAACATTCTAGTCAGCACACGATTGTCTGTCATGTTTCCAGTTTGGGATAATAGAACTATTTCAAATTCTTGACTTTCTGCTTGTGAAAGGGAATGGGTGTGAAGGATCCTTGTAATTGCCTTAATGCATTCATTCTCTGGTATGTGAAGGTACGATAGAGTTGGAAGGGCCTCTGGTTTTACTGAGTTGAATAAGGCAGGAAACAGAATGTAGCATATATTACCTCTTTTACAGAATTCTCTCTTCAAAAAGTTCTGAAAATGACAAATGTTTTACAATTCCCAGTCCAGCTCAGCTTAATATCTAAATAAAGTTGGATGCATAGAAAGTGATCTTGAAAGGGAGAAAATAGACAAACAAAACCCCACCTAATTATTGATATTTGATTACAAGAAATAAACTAGGGCACTGGAGAGATAGCACAGTGGTAGGGCCTTGCATGCAGAAGGATGGTGGTTCAAATGTGGCATCCCATATGATCCCCCGAGTCTGCCAGGAGCAATCTCTGAGTGTAGTAGAGCCAGAAGTAACTCCTGAGCACAGCTGGGTGTGACCCAAAAACAAAAACAAAAAAATATTAATTTGTTAGTAAAGAGATTTACATTTGCTAAATACAGGATGTTTCTGTGGTTATAAATTATAGAATGAAAAATCAATGTAATAAAATGTTGGCTGTCTCTATTAGAATGATGAAGCTATTTTTGGCAATAGGTGATAATAAAATTAATTTCTATTTTTAAAGCCGGAATGATAGTACAAAGGTAAGGGATTTGCTTGACCTAGGATGGACCTAGTTTAATTTTTAGCATCCCATATGGTCCCCCTAACCTGGCAGGAGTAATTTCTGAGCGCAGAGCCACGAGTAATCTGAGTGTCACTGGATGTGGCACAAAAACTTTTTTTTCTGATTTTTATTTTTAGGCCATGGAGATATAAATATGGTTTTAACTATGTTAAGAAAATAAGTATGGGGGCCAGAGAGATAGCATGGAGGTAGAGCATTTCCCTTGCATGCAGAAGGACGGTGGTTCGAATCCCAGCATCCCAAATAGTCCCACGAACCTGCCAGGAGTGATTTCTGAGCATAAAGCCAGGAGTAACACCTGAGCGCTGCCAGGTGTGACCCACCCACACCCCAAAAAAGAAAAGTATGGCCCTGAGCACAGCAGGGGATATTTTTGGTGTTCTTTTTTTTTTTTTTTTTTTTTTTGTGGGGGAGAGTGGTTTTTAAGCCACACCCAGTGACGCTCAGGGGTTATTCCTGGCTATGCATTCAGAAATCGCTCCTGGCTTGAGGGACCTTATGGGAGGCCATGGGGGGGAGGATTTAAGTGTGGTCCATCCTAGGCTAGCATGCACAAGGCAGACTCCTTACAGATTGTGCCACCACTCCAGCCTCTAGCACAGCAGGTTTGATCCTCAGTATCCCATATGGTTCCCTAAACTTAACAGGAATAATTTCTGAGCACAAAACCAGAAGTATTCATTTTTTTTGTTTGTGTTTTTTTGTTTGTTTGTTTTTTTAGGCCACACCCATTTGATGCTCAGGGGTTACTCCTGGCTAAGCACTCAGAAATTGCCCCTGGCTTGGGTGGACAATATGGGACACCTGGGGATCAAACCACGGTCCTTCCTTGGCTAGCGTTTACAAGGAAGACACCTTACCTCTAGCGCCACCTCGCTGGCCCCGGGAACCAGGAGTATTCTTTTTTTTTTTGGTTTTTGGGCCACACCCAGCAGTGCTCAGGGGTGACTCCTGGCTGTCTGCTCAGAAATAGCTCCTGGCAGGCACGGGGGACCAATGGGACACCAGGATTCGACCAACCACCTTTGGTCCTGGATCAGCTGCTTGCAAGGCAAATGCCACTGTGCTATCTCTCTAGGTCCACTAATGCGATATTTTATTGCGAATATTTGGTAAGCAAATAATCGCGAATACTTTGCACCTAGTGCAGACGTCATTTCTGCTGCTCCTGCCCGCTGTCTCTTGCATTATCGGAGGCCTAAGGGAGAGAAATTTATTACAACATTGGATTTTGTCATACCTTCATCATGACTTCATCAAAGCCTGCAATGAAGAGAAAGATTGATGACGAGCACAGACAATTTCAGGAAAAGTGGAAGACGCAGTATTTCTTTGTTGAGCACAGGGGCATCCCCACATGTCTTATTTGCTCAGAGAAAGTTGAAGTGCACAAGGAATACAACTTGAAACACCATTATTCAATTAAACATGCTGAGGAATGTGCAAAATATCAAGGAAATGAGAGAGCCAAGTGGGTTGCCAGTCTTAAAGCATGTCTAATGAGGCAACAAGATTTCTTCAAGAAAGCAACCAAAGAGAATGCTGGATCAGTCAAGCTAGTTACATGGTTAGTGAGATGATTGCTCAGGCAGGGAAACCATTCACAGAAGGAGAGTTTGTTAAAAAAAAAATGCATGTTACAGGCTGCAAGCATTATCTGTTCGAAAAAGAAAGGTCAGTTTAGCAAAATCAGCCTTTCTGCCAACACTGCGCAGAGCAAATTTCTTTTTTTTTTTTTTTTTTTTTTTTTTTTTTGGTTTTTGGGCCACACCCGGCGGTGCTCAGGGGTGACTCCTGGCTGTCTGCTCAGAAATAGCTCCTGGCAGGCACGGGGACCGTATGGGACACCGGGATTTGAACCAACCACCTTTGGTCCTGGATTGGCTGCTTGCAAGGCAAACGCCACTGTGCTATCTCTCCGGGCCGAAGAGCACATTTCTGACATGGCAAGTGACATTTATCATCAACTGTGTGAGAAAGCCAAATGTTTTGATGCATACTCAGTTGCTCTTGATGAGGGTACAGATATAATAGACACTGCGCAGCTCACAATTTATGTTTGTGGTGTTGATTGCAATTTTGAATTGACAGAGGAGCTGCTCAATAATTCCAATGCATGGCCAGACCACTGCTAATGAGATATTTTGGCATCTGTGTGATGCCATTGAGAAAGCAGGTTTGCCATGGAAGAAGTTTTGTGGGATATTAACTGAGGGAGCGCCATCTATGACAGGGAGGAAAAATGGACTGGTGGCACTTGTTCAAAAAAAAACTTGAAGAGGAGGGAACCTTACCCAGTGGCGCTCAGGGGTTCTTCCTGGCTCTCTTTTCAGAAATCCTGGCAGACTCAGGGGAAAATATGAGATGCCAGGGATTGAACCCATGTTGGCTGCATGCAAAGCAAGCATCTTACTTACTTTCTGTGCTAAGTATCTAAAGATATTTCTTTAGACTCCTGTTTGTAACCAACAGTTTCAGCAAACTGCAAACTTTGACTCAGGGCCAACTTTAATTTACTGTTAGGTATTATCAAAACTTTCCAAGTTCTCCTGGTTGGAGAGGGTATTTGTGTTCTTACACACACACACACACACACACACACACACACACACACACACACACAAATAGAATAAAAATAAAAAATAGAATAAACTTTTTGGTTTTTTTTCTTCACATCCAGTGGTGCTCAGGTTTTACTCCATGCTCTGCTCTCAGATCACAGTCCTGGCAGGGCTCAGGGGACCATATGGGATGATGAAGATTGAACCCAGATTAGCTGCATGCATGGCAAGAAATCACCCCTATATATTTTTGAGGGGGGATTGCACCCAGCAGCGCTCAGGAGTTCCTCCTGGCTCTACACTCAGAAATTGCTCCTGGCAAGCTCGGAGGTCCATATGGGATGCCGGGATTTTAACCATAGTCCTTATGCATGCAAGGCAATTACACTACCTCAGTGTTATCTCTCCAGTCCCCACCATACATTTTTTCTTACTTTTTTTTAGGTTTTTGGGCCACACCTAGCAGTTCTCAGGGGTTACTCCTGACTCTGCGGTCAAAAATTGCTCCTGGCAAGTTTGAGGAGCCATACAGGATGCTGGCAATCAAACCTGAGTTGGTACCAGGTTGGCCACATGCAAGGCAAATGGTATACTGTGCTATATCTCCAACCCTGCACTTTTTCTTTGGTATTTACAAATTTAGGATGGAAATGAAAGAAATCAAGCTAGTCAGAAACAAACATAAGGAATAGGCACCCCAGACAAGCTAGAACCTTGTGAAAATAAAGTGAAATATATTGGCAAAGATAAATTAAGAAAGTATCAATTGGGAGCCAGCGAAGTAGCACTAGAGGTAAGGTGTCTGTCTTGCAAGCACTAGCCAAGGAAAGGACCACTGTTTGATCCCCCAGTGTCCTATGTGTTCCCCCCAAGTCAGGGGCAGTTTCTGTGCACTTAGCCAGGAGTAACCCCTGAGCATCAAATGGGTGTGGCCCGAAAAACCAAAAAAAAAAAAAAAAAAGAAGAAGAAGAAGAAGAAAGTATCAATTGCTGCAGGCCCATAGAAATCAGCATGTAGGGAAGATTGATTATTTTAACATTAATATTTTATTTTTAATAAGATGAATAGAAAATTATTCTTATAAGAACATCCCTATCACTCTGAGGACTTCAAGGGAAATTTCTCCTGTGCCTGTCTGTGTTTCTTGAATACCTGAAGGTCTCCTCAGAGGCCTAGGGAGCATACCCCAAAAAAACTGCATTTTGAAGCTGCCCAGTGAGTAAACTCTGGCTGTGGGGGTCGCCATCCAGTAAGCTGAGCTCTCTGGCCTGTGGAGGCTCTGCCCTGCTGTGCCTTTGATCACTCTGAGGACATCAAGGGAAATTTCTCCTGTGCCTGTCTGTGTTTCTTGAATACCTGAAGGTCTCCTCAGAGGCCTAGGGAATGCACCCCCCAAAAAACTGCATTTTGAAGCTGTCTAGTGAGTAAACTGGCCTGTGGAGGCTTCGCCCTGCTGTGACTTTGATCACTCTGAGGACTTCAAGGGTAATTTCTCCTGTGCCTGTCTGTGTCTCTTGAATACCTGAAGGTCACCTCAGAGGACTAGGGAGTGCACCCTCCAAAAACTGTCAACTAGAGGCAGCAGAAGAGTGCCAATGAACCCCACCACAACATGCAAGAAAAACCACACTACAAGCGTGACAAGGGGGAAACCTTGCAGGCAAACACCATGCAGAAAGAATGAAGAAGAAAGCTCGGATGACCTAATAAATTCCAACCATCTGATTAACCTCTCAGATAAGGAACTTAAAATAGCAATATGGAAGATGTTTGTAGAACTCAAAGAAAGCATAGATCAATCTGAACAGAACACAAAGACAGAAATCAGAAAACTCCTAACTGAAATAACAGATCTGAAAAACACGGTAGCTCAACTGAAAACCTCAATGGATGGCCTCACCAGCAGGATAACAGCAGCTGAGGAAAGAATCGGAGTACTGGAAGATGAGGTGCAGAAAAACTCAACACAGCAGAAGAAATTGGAAAAGAACCTTAAGACAAATGAACAGGCAATGGAAAAAGTAAGTACTCAAGGCATGTGAACAGATGAAAATAGAATTCTTTGATAAACTCAAAAGAAACAACATAAGAATCATTGGAGTCCCAGAGACCCAGGTAGGAGATCTCCAGGAAGAATCAACTGTCAAAGACATCATCAAAGAGATACTCTCAGAGTTAAAGACTACATGCAATCAAATCCTGCATGCCCGAAGAGTACCAGCTAAAAGAAAGCCAAAGAAAAACACCCCAAGACACATCCTCGTTACAATGACAAATCCCACAGATAGAGATAGAATACTGAAAGCAGCAAGATCAAAAAGGGAAATTATATTCAAAGGAGCATCCCTAAGACTTACAGCAAACATGCCACAAGAAACTCTCAAGGTCAGAAGACAGTGGTGGGATATTGTGACAAGACTGAATGAAATGGATGCCTCACTGAGAATACTGCACCCAGCCCGACTCACGTTCAGGTTTGAAGGAAGAATACATAGATTCATAGATAAACAACAGCTCAGATCTTCACAGATGAAAAATCAGCCTTAAAGGAAAAACTGACAGGTCTACTTTAAGACAAGAGAGACCAACAAACACAGCAAACTTATCTACAGAAATGACATTAAATCCTATGACAATCATCTCCCTCAATGTCAATGGACTAAATTCACCAAGTAAAAGATACAGAGTGGCAAAATGGGTCAAAAAGATGAATCCAACCTTTTGCTGCCTACAAGAAACACATCTGAATAGTCAGAACAAACATAGACTCAAAATCAAAGGCTGGAGGAAAATCATCCAAGCAAACAACACCCTCAAAAAAGCTGGGGTGGGGGCTGAAAAGATAGCACAGCGGTGTTTGCCTTGCAAGCAGCCGAACCAGGACCTAAGGTGGTTGGTTCGGATCCCGGTGTCCCATATGGTCCCCGTGCCTGCCAGGAGGTATTTCTGAGCAAATATCCAGGAGTAACCCCTGAGCACTGCCAGGGGTGCCCCAAAAACCAAAAAAAAAAAAAAAAGCTGGGTGGCCATATTAATATCTGATGACACCAACTTTATACTCAGAAAAGTGGTAAGGAACAAAGATGAACACTATGTACTAATCAAGGGATATGTGCAACAGGAAGAAATCAGACTATTAAACATATATGCAATGAGAGACCAGCAAATTATCTAATACAGTTAATGACAAATCTGATTGAAGAAATCAATAATAACACAATAATTGTGGGAGACCTCAACACGGCCCTATCAACACTTGATAGGTCAACAAGACTGAAACCCAACAAAAACATACTAGCCCTGGAAAGAGTAATGGAAGAAAGAGGACTAGTAGATATATATAGGACACTCCATCCCAAAAAAACTGGATACACATTCTTCTCCAATGTACATGGGTCATTCTCCTGAATAGACTACATGCTGACACATAAAACATACCTCCATAAAATCAAGAGGATAGAAATCTTGCAGGCTACCTTTACTGACCACAAGGCTCTGAAATTAGATGTGAACTACAAAGGCACACAAAAGAAAAACTTTAACAATTGGAAATTAAACACCCTGCTACTGAACAACCAGTGGGTCCGAGAAGAAATCAAAAAGGAAATAAAAAATTTTCTGGAAACAAATGATAATGAAGACACAAACTGCCAGAATCTATGGGACACAGCAAAAACGGTCTTGAGAGTTGTAGAGGTTACTTGGAAGAGTACTTCCTGTGGAATTGTTTTCTAACTCTCAGGAAAAGTGATTATTCTTTTTTATTTATTTATTTTTGGTATTTGGGTCACATCCAGCAGCGCTCAGGGGTTACTCCTGGCTCTATGCTCAGAAATCGCTCCTGGCAGGCACAGAGAACCATATTGTATGCCAGGATCCAAACCACCATCTGTCCTGGATCAGCTGCGTGCAAGGCTAATGCCCTACTGCTGTTATTTCTCCAACCCCCAAAAAGTGCTTATTCTAATTAAACAAAATACTTACTTTTCAGTGGGTGATGGACAGACTCTAAATAGGTCCAGTGGTCCACCTCCTCCCATATTCCCTCCTGTGGAAGTTGCAACCTTGAGTGCTGGTTCCACCTACAACTTGCTTCTCGCCTACACAACACAACCTCAGAGACAATATTTCATGTCTGTCATGTGACATAGGGTTGTAGCACTTATTTTTCTGAGAAAGTCCTACTTGTTGGTTTGGGGGAAGCAAGCAGACATTTTGTGTAATTGTACAGCCTCTGGCCTGCTAGCAGCAAGACTGAGTTTCTCAAAGCCAGCAGACACTGCCAGTTGCCAATAACCATGACAGCTTAGAAATGGATCTTTCCCTAGCACATCGTCAAAAGATGTGGGACCAGAGGGATATAACTGTAGGTTGGATGAGCACTTGTAGCAGGCATGAGTTCAAGTCCGGTTGTCATATATGGGCTTCCAGGATCCCTGCAAAGAGCAACTCCTGAGCACAGAAGTCAGTTTGAGCACTGTTGGATATAGCCAAAAACAAAAATAAATTAGCAGAGTATAGATTAGCATCTTTTTTTTTTTTTTTTTTTGGTTTTGGTGTCACACCCGGCAGCACTCAGGGGTTCCTCCTGGCTCTATGCTCAGAAATCGCTCCTGGCAGTCTCAGGGGACCATATGAGATGCTGGGATTTGAACCACCAACCTTCTGCATGAAAGGCAAACACCTTACCTCCATTCTATCTCTTTGGCCCCAGATTTGCACCTTTAATTTTTGACACTTCCCTTATTGTTTCACGTTTTTATTTAGAAAATATTAATTTATTAAAAAAATAGAAAACTCGGGCCCGGAGAGATAGCACAGCGGTGTTTGCCTTGCAAGCAGCCGATCCACGACCAAAGGTGGTTGGTTCGAATCCCGGTGTCCCATATGGTCCCCCGTGCCTGCCAGGAGCTATTTCTGAGCAGACAGCCAGGAGTAACTCCTGAGCACTGCTGGGTGTGGCCCAAAAACCAAAAAAAAAAAAAAAAAATAGAAAACTCTTTGAACTATTATCCATGTGCCTTTTTATTTGCCCTCTTTGGTTTTCTTCTTTATTTACTCAGTCACATTCAGACATCTAACTCTGGATTTGATTTTGCATACTTAAATAATTTAGGTTAATTGTGGGACTGTTTTATGCTATAAGGCTGTGTGCCACAACCTTAGGTCCAGGTGGGGTTTTGGTTTGTTTTGGTTTTAGGTTTTGGATTACACTCAACCCAATGTTTTCAGGAATTACTCCTGACTTTGTGTTCAAGTATTGCTCCTGGTGGTAGTACTCAGAAGACCTTATTCAGTATGCAGCTTGAACAGGGGTTGACTATGTGCAAGGCAAGTACCTTAAATCTTGTATTATCTTTCCTGCAGCCAGGGTCCAGATAAATTCTAACTCCTGAGCCTAATCCTTACCCCACCTCTGACAAAGGGAGAAAGCAATTTTCTGGAGAAATTTGCAAATATTCTGTTTTGCAAGAGAGGTTTCGGACAGAATCATATAGTCAGAGTAAAGTTGGGGAGTATCCTTTTTTTTTCTTCAGTATATTAGATGCTGGAACTCTGTTCATGTTGATGGCCTGAGAAAGTAATGAATGTTTTTTTTCTACACAAGCGAAAGTGATAAGTATGTTTTTCTTCCTTCAAATTTTTTCTGGAGCAATTCTTCTTGATAGCTCATGAAAATCACTGAAAATTTGTGTTTTTAAGTGCCTATGAGGTATCATTATGAAAATGAAGAAATATGAACTACTCCCTACTGAGCTCCAATATACAAATACAACCATAATTAATTTGGTATAGATTATTTCCCGCAATTCCCTTTCCTCTTTTAGAGTTTTAATGGGTGTACCTGGAATCATCTTAGGTCTAATTACAAAATGTACTTCATTTGCTAGGATGACTAAATTAGAAGGTTATGTGTAAACTTAAAAGGGTTTTTTTTGTATAATATGTTCCTTATATTTACCCCACCCAATCAAATACATCTCTCCAGAGATTCCATAAGTATAAACATTTGCATGCATTTCTCTTTAACAGATACTAATTTTTTTACATTTTGAAATAGAATACTACACCATTAAATTCTGTTTTTATTTGTTATCTACTTTATCTGTTTTTATTTCCCTATTCCAGATGTTTATAAATTCAGGCTGTGATTTATCTACTAAATTAAAATGGTCCTTCATTTAATAGACTATAAATAACTTGCTTTCAAATTTTTACTATAAAATGTGATATGATAAATTACCCTCATACTTTTACATACTATGTTCTCTATTGTCTATTTAAAGTAAATTTTCTGAAATTAAAAACATTGAATCAAAATGTACAATGTTGTACAAGGACTCTGTCATTCGCTTTGCATGCAGCTAAGCTCTTGTGATTGCTGTCACCACATAGGGTCCCCTGAATATCATCAAGAGGAACCCTCAAGCACATATTCAGGAGTAGCCCCTGAGCACCACTGGGAATGATACAAACACCTCTCACCCCAAATTTTTAAAATCTGAAATGATCTTTATGTCTATCAGTTTTCTAAAGAAAACACATATTTTCACTTATCATCTCTTTCCCTTTATCCTGGCTCATAAAGTAGTTAAGCCTTTTTTTGTTGCACTGAAAAATTTTAGGAAGAAATACACATATAGAATGTATACGTTCTTTTGTTTGTTTGTCTGTGTTTGGGCCACACCAGGGATTATTCTTGGCTCTGCTCTTACATCACTTCTGGCAGGCTTAAGGGATCATATGGGAAGCTGGGAATAAAACCCACGTCTTCCTGAGTCAGCTAACATGCAAGGCAAACACCCTACCACTGTCCTATCTCTCCGGCCCATAAATGTACATGTTCTATGCAAAGAAGACTCATAAGTATAGGCATTTACAGCAGCTTCTTAGAAAAGGCTATTTTATTCAATGATGCCATTATTAGGGTGCATGGTATTGGGGCCACAATTGGTGGTGCTCAGAGTTGACTCTTGGCTGATGGCTCTCCTCAGATATCACTCATGGCTTGGATTGTCATATGCAGTACTGGGGATTAAGCCAGGATCAGCGGCATACAAGGAAAACACTGTAGCTCCTACACCATTTCTTCAGTCCCAGTGGTGCCTTTCTTTTTTAACATTAATGTGGGAAATTAAAAACAAATCCTGGAACACTGACCAAAATGTCCTTATTTGAGGACCCGATTTTCTTTTAATGTGTTTTTCCCTTAAATTTACAATATCACAAAATGAGGACTTAGCATTCACACACACACACACACACACACATGTATACCCACAGAAAGACTAAAAGAAACATGCAATCTCATTACCTAATTTTTTTTTGTATTTTGTTTTTGGGTCACACCTGGCAGTACTCAGGGGATACTCCTGGCTGTCTGCTCAGAAATAGCTCCTGGCAGGCACGGGGGACCATATGGGACACCAGGATTTGAACCAACCACCTTTGGTCGTGGATCGGCTGCTTGCAAGGCAAACGCCGCTATGCTATCTCTCCGGGCCCATCATTACCTAATTTAATGATGCTACTTACATCTTAACCCTCCTTATGGACTCTTCCTAATTGTTTCTCTCTTCCTGTCTCCTCCCCCGTATAGAAGTTTGGCTTTTTTATTTGTATATTTGGGATATTTAGTATTTTATTCCTGTGATTTTATATTATAATTTGATATAACTATCTCTCTGTAACAATACAAAGCTAAGACAGTATAATAATAACTATATGGCAATAAGTTATTGCTTACCTAAAATTAATGACTCATATTTTGATTGTATTCAACTAAGTTGATTGGGATTTTCAATTATATGTATATATGATAAGCAATGCATCTTGTTTTAATCACATATGATTCTGTTACTTGGGTGTTTTGTTTGTTTGTTTTAGTTTTGTTTTAAGGCCACCCCCGGTAGTACTTGGATTACTCCTGGCTCCACTTTCAGAAATTACTCCTGGCAGGTTCAGAGGATCATATGGGTGGCTGAGAATCGAGCCTGGGTTAGCTGTGTGCAAGGCAGATGCCCTACCATTGTGTTATCACTCCAGCTCTTGATTTGTTATTTAGGATTGAGGAATATACCATCTACATAAAAGTGATAAGTAAATAGAAATTGAAAACTTTAGGCATATCCACAGAACAGAATAAGACTAATTAAAAACATGGGGCCAGAGAGATAGCATGGAGATAAGGCATTTGCCCTTCATGCAGAAGGATGGTGGTTCGAATCCTGGCATCCCAGATTGTCCCCGAGCTTGCCAGGGACAATTTCTGAGCATAGAGCCAGGAGTAACCCCTGAGTGCTGTTGGGTGTAATCCAAAAACAAAAAACAAAAAGCAAAAAAAAAATCAAAACAAACTAACAAACAAACATAAAAACAGTCTCTTTATGGCCTGTGATGAGAACAACTCCTGCTAAAATGTATTTCTACAGGACCCAACAATAATACAGTGGACAGGGTGCTTGCCTTGCAGAATCTCCAGCACTTCAGAGGGCACCCAAACACTGCCAGGAATGACTCCTAAGTGCAGAACAAGTACACTGCAGTGAGCCCAGGTTCCTCCCCAAATTATATTTCTATTAGATTACTTGAAGCATGTTACAAGAACAAACCTAGCTTGACTAGTCCATTAGAGAGAATCACTTGTTTATGTTTGACAAAGAGAAACCACTGATTTAATACTGATTCAGGCACTACTCATGCTGACAGTCATATATAAGCTTCCATCTATCTATAAATTACAGAACTGTGCTTCTGAAGAGTCACTATTTAGCACTAGCCACCTGGGTTAATTTAAACTTTTGTTTGTTTGTTTTTAGGCCACATCCAGTGGCACTCAGGGGTTACTCCTGGCTCTGCATTCAGAAATCACTCCTGGCAGGCTCTGGGGACCCTATGGGATGCCAGGAATCGCAACCAGGTTTGTCCTGGGTTGGCCACATGCAAGACAAATGCCTTACCTCTGTGCTATCTGTGCTATCTCTCCAGCCTCTAATTTAAATTTTCATTAATTAAGGGCTTCTTCAGAAGTGACCTGAGTGCAGAGCCAGGAGTAAGCCCTGAGCACTGCTGGGTGTAGCCCCCCCCCCAAAAAAATAGATAAATAACTTTTCACTGATTAAAAAGAAGTGATACAAAAACATTTTTGTGGGTTTTTTTTTTCATTTTTGTATTTTTTTTTTTTTTTTTTTTTTTTTTTTTTTTTTTGTGGTTTTTGGGCCCCCCCCCGGCAGTGCTCAGGGGTTACTCCTGGCTCCATGCTCAGAAATTGCTCCTGGCAGGCACGGGGGACCATATGGGACGCTGGGATTCGAACCGATGACCTCTTGCATGAGAGGCAAACGCCTTACCTCCATGCTATCTCTCCAGCCCCTCATTTTTGTATTTTTAATCCAAACTGGCCACATTTGATGTGTTCAGTGCTTAAAGCTCGTGGCCCTCATGGGAGAGTGCAGGGCAGAACTCTTCTCTCGATGTAGAAAGCTTGTTCTAGAAATTTATTACAGTGACCCCAGAGGATGGATGGGTAGGCTCCAATTAGAAGGCTATTTTTGTAGTTCACTGAAGGTGGTGTTAGTAAAAATGAAAAAGGAGATTGATACGAGATGATGTTCTGTTGCTATAAGGTATAAAACATGGTGCTGTAAATTTTAACAGAGAGACTAGGAGAGAAATGCCTTGGAGAGAAATATAGGACATAAAGCACCACAGGTGTTGGAGGAAAGATTCTCTGGGTACATTCTGAGTTAAATATTGGGGACCATCTTATTGTGATGAATTAAACTTTTCAGACATCAGAAAGTGATATTCTTTTTTTTTTTTTTTTTTGGTTTTTGGGCCACACCTGGCGTTGCTCAGGGGTTTCTCCTGGCTGTCTGCTCAGAAATAGCTCCTGTCAGACACGGGGGACCATATGGGACATCGGGATTCGAACCAACCACCTTTGGTCCTGGATCGGCTGCTTGCAAGGCAAACGCCGCTGTGCTATCTCTCCGGGCCCAAGTGATATTATTTTTAAATTTTTTTATTTTAATTTTTGTTTGTTTTTGGGGGGACACACCTGATCTGTATTCAGGGATCAATCCTGGCAGACTCCAGGGATTCTTTTGTACCTGGGAGGCCTTGAACAAAGCAAACATCCTACCCACTGTACTGTTGCAGTCTCACTCTAAAAAAAATTGCTTTAAATTTGTTTTTTCGTTTGTTTCTAATTTGTTTTACCTTTGACTTTTCCATTCTTTTGTTTGTTTTGTTTCTTTGGTATGACCACTTAGCAATGCTCAGGGTTACCCCTGGCTGGCTCTGCTTTCCGGAAGTATTCCTGACAGTGCTCAGTGAACCATATGGTATGTGGGAATTGAACCCAGCTTGCCTGTGTGCAAGAAAAGTGCCCTACCCACTGTACCCTAACTCAAAACTCATTTTTTTTTTCTGTGAGGGCTTCCTCCAGTAGTGCACAGGGCTTACTCCTAGATGTACATCCAGTGATCACTTCTAATAGTGCTTGAGGATTCATATAGGAAGCTGGGGCTTGAATCTGTGTGTATAGCCTATAAGGCAAATGCCCTACCCACTGAACTATTTTTGTTTGAGCCTCTTATTTATGTGATGTAATATGAGAAGCCTATTAAGAAACTTACTAAATATGTGGTAAGTAAAGGAGACAAATCTTTTATTATTTTTGACTACATGTAGCAGTACTTGGGGGTCAGTCCTGGGGTTGTTTGGGGGAATCATGTGGTTAAAAGTATTGAACTTGGGGCCCGGAGAGATAGCACAGTGGCATTTGCCTTGCAAGCAGCCGATCCAGGACCAAAGGTGGTTGGTTCGACTCCCGGTGTCCCATATGGTCCCCCGTGCCTGCCAGGAGCTATTTCTGAGCAGACAGCCAGGAGTAATTCCTGAGCACCGCCAGGTGTGGCCCAAAAACCAAAAACCAAAAAAAAAAAAAAAAAAAAAAAAAAGTATTGAACTTGTGGGGCTGGAGAGATAGCATGGAGGTAAGGTATTTGCCTTTCAGGCAGAAGGACAGTGGTTCGAATCTCAGCATCCCATATGGTCTCCTGTGCCTGGAGGGGAGATTTCTGAGCAGAGAGCCAGGAGTAACCCCTGAGCGCTGCTGGGTGTGAACCCAAAACCAAAAAAAAAAAAAAAAAAGTATTGAACTTTTGTCCAGTATGCAAAGCACATGCTCTAATCTTTGAAACTTATTGTC
The DNA here is from genome assembly GCF_024139225.1 of Suncus etruscus. Taxonomy (NCBI): domain Eukaryota; kingdom Metazoa; phylum Chordata; class Mammalia; order Eulipotyphla; family Soricidae; genus Suncus; species Suncus etruscus. The sequence continues at coordinate 135,373,136 of NC_064851.1, forward strand.
CTGGCCCTAAACAGACTTTAAATTGTCCAGTTTTTACACATTTATATACCAGTAATACTGCCACTTGTGTTTAGATGCAAAAGATTACTTTATACTTTAAGGTGCCTTTTAGACAATTTTAAGTTTCTGAGAAGTAACTTCTATTACATGATTAATTTGCCTGTTCCTGAAGTTCATATGAATGAAATGAAAATTTTGTTTATGATATTTTAAAATTTTTTTGGGGGGGTCACACCCGGCAGCACTCAGGGGTTACTCCTGGCTCAGTGCTCAAAAATAGCTCCTGGGGCCAGAGAGATAGCATGGAGGTAAGGCGTTTACCTTTCGTGCAGAAGGTCGGTGGTTTAAATCCCGGTATCCCATATGGTCCCCTGTGCCTGCCAGGGGCGATTTCTGAGCATAGAGTCAGGAGTAACCCAGAGTGCTGCCGGGTGTGACCCAAAAACCAAAAAAAAAAAAAAAAATCGCTCCTGGCAGACTCAGGGGACCATATAGGATGCCAAGATTCGAAACACCATACCTCTGCATGCAATGCAAATGCCCAACCTCTATGCTATTTCTCTGGCCCCACTTATGAGATTTTTTTCAAGCTTTTTGGGTTTTTTTTGTTCTCATGCTTGCTTTTTGGTCTTACCTGCTAATGGTGAGGTGTTGATCCTGGATCTGCATTCAGGAATTGCTCCTGGTGGTGCTGGGGTAGAGGGGAACATATGGGATCCTAGGGATTGAACCCTGGTTGTTCCTATGCCTGGCAAATTCTCCAGCCCAAGAAATTTCTCTTTTTAACTATTCTTTTTATTTTATTGTGGTAAAGGTGAATTACAAATCTTTCACAGTAATATTTAAGGCACATAGTGACAATGAATGAGGGGCATTCCCACTACCAGTGTTGTCCCTCTTCCCCTGTTCCCAGCATGCATCCCACATCTCCCTCCTTTAACCCCAGACTGCTAGTGTAACTGGACCCCTCTGTGTACAGCTTGTTGTAGATTGGGTATCGATTCTGTTTTTAACTATTTTTAAATTGAAGCATCATGTATTATTTTATTATTAGTGACAGGGCTTTAATGACAGGACTTCACTCATATAATGTTCCAACACCAACCCCCCCACCCCATACACACCAGACTGTCTTCTCCCCTCACTTCATGCTATGTTTCCTAGAAGCACTATTTTGTTTTATTGTTGGTGTATCTATGGACTATTCTGTGAATTAATCAAATACAATTTTCTTATTCTGCAGGTGGACATGTGAAATTATACTTGTTTTGTTTTGTTTTTGAGCCACACCTAGCAGCTCTCATGGGTTACTCATAGCCCTGTGCTCAGAAATTGCTCCTGGCAGGCTTGGGGGACCATATGGGATGCCAGGGATCAAACCTGGGTCCATCCCGGGTTGGCTGCCTACAAGGCAAAGTGCCTTACCTCTGTGCTATAGCTTCTCCTCCTGAAATTGTACTTTTTAACTTTTATGAACAAAACTGCTAGAAATATCTTATACCCATGGTTTGTGTACATTTGGTGAGTTCCCTTGTGCATGTATTTGAGAGTATAATTGCCAGGTGATAGAGTTCTGAAACATATGCAAATAATTCATTTAAAAATTTATATTTCCCATATATCTTACTTCTGTATTACTTGGTGCATAGCATCTGTGTTTGCATATGTGCACCCATGTACAAGTAAATATCTATAGTGTTTTATGGATGTGGCATTAGCAGTAACTAAGTAAAATGATGTCATTTAAAAATAATGTCATTCAGTAAGAGAAAAAAAAAACCTGCAAAACTGTAAAATACCTAGAAATTAATAAGAACTGTGGAAGATTTACAGAGAAGTTAATAATAAAAGTATTAAAAGATCTTAAAAAGAGAAAGACACCGTATGCTTTCAAATAAAATTCTCAGTATCATAAAAATACCAATTTTCTTTCCTCTATCTGTGTCAGGTTTATAGGTTCAGGGCCTCAACTGTGAGGGGCATACACTCTACCATTGAATATCTTTGGTTCCTTTAAAGTGATTCCAAATTTAGTGCCCTTAGGATTTTCTTCAAACATAGCAAATGGATTTAGTGTATATGAAATAATAAATGTGTGAAAGAAGTTGAGAAAATATTCAAAAGAACAAAGAGATTTGAATTCTTAAAATAATATAGGTAATAAATCATTAAATAGTTTGCAACAAGTGGCTCTACATTTGGAAATCAAATGTAGGAATTGGAGTGATAAAACAGCATAGTAGAGGGGCTGGAGAGATAGCATGGAGGTAAGGCCTTTCATGCAGCAGGTCATTGGTTCAAATCCCGGCATCCCATATGATCCCCCTGAGCCTGCCAGGAGTGATTTCTGAGCATAGAGCCAGAAGGAACCCCTGAGGGCTGCCGGTTGTGACCCAAAAACCAAAACCAAAACCAAAAAAACAGCATTGTAGATAGGGCATTTACCTTGCACAAGACCAACCCAGGTTTGATTCGAAGCATCCAATATAGTCCCCCAAACCTTCTAGGAGTAATTTTTTTTAATTTTATTTTATTGAAACAATTGTGATCTACAGAGTCCTTCATAGTTGAATTTCAGATATACAATAAGTCAGGGAAGAGTAATTTTTGAGTGCAGAGTAACCCCAGAACACTGCCTGGTGTGGCCCCAAAACAAAACAAAAACAAATGAAGTATACGTTACCGCAAACCCAAAAATAATTAAATTCACATAAATTAAAATATGCAAATGTGACCAGAGCGATAGCACAGCATATAGGGCATTTGCCTTGCACATTTCCGACCTAGGACCAACATATGTTCAATTCCCAGCATCCCATATTATCTCCCAATCTGGCCAGATACTATTTCTGAGAGCAGAGCCAGAAGTAAACCCTGAATGGCATTGGGTGTGGTCCCAAAACAAAGAAACATACAAAAGCAAACACAGGAGCCAGAGTGATAGTACATCAAGTAGGACGCTTTCTTTCATGCAGCCAGCTAGAGTTGAATCCAGCATTCCTTGTGGTTCCACAAGACCCACTGGGAGCATTCCCTGAATATAGAGCCAGGACTAAGTTCTGACCACCACTGTGCATGACTTTTCACTCCAAAAAAAATGCAAGTATATTGACCAGAGAAATATTCCAGATCATAAGGCATTAGCCCTTCATGAAACTGACCTGGGTTTAATCCCTGGTACTCTGTACGTTCCCTCAAACCCAACAGGTATAATTCCTAAGTTCAGAGCTAGGAGTATGCCCTGAGCACAACCAGGTATAGCTCAAAATAAAAAACAAATATCAAAATAAAGGGGGAAGGTGAGAATTAATGCAATAGTGTCAAGATTACAGAAAGGATATGTTATAATTTTGGAATAGGAAAGTCTTTTATAAACATGCTGTAAACCCTAGATAATCATAAAATAAAGATAGAAATACTAAAACAACACAAAGTTAGACAAATATTCACGGTAAGGTATTATTAGTCAATGTAAAGAGTTTTAACAACTCAGTTTAGAAATAATATAAAGGACTGGAGAGATAGCACAGCAGTAGGGCTTTTGCCTTGCACGCTGACGAACAGTGGTTCGATTCCTAGCATCCCATATGGTCTCCGGAGTCTGCCAGGAGCAATTTCTGAGCACAGAGCCAGGAGTAACCTCTGAGTGCTGCCGGGTGTGACGCCCCCCCCCAAAAAAAGAAATAATATAAAAAGATATTTCACAATAACATAGATAAGAAAGTAAATAAGTGTTTACCTTCACAAATAATTCACAGATATGTTCAGGCATTAAGAAAAAATGTTTTTTTTTTTATGCACAAGTATTTATAGCTATTTCTTTCCAGGTTTATGGAGAAGCAGACACTCATAATTGGTGTGGGATATGCCATTATTCTCTCTTTAAAATGTAAAATAGAAACAATCTATTTAAATGCATTGATTTAGATTCAGCTAGTCCATTTTTTTTTTTTTTTTTTTTTTTTTTTTTTTTTTGAGGGTTTGAGTGTGTTGGGTCACACCCGGCAGTGCTCAGAGATTATTCCTGGCTCCAGGCTCAGAAATTGTTCCTGGCAGGCACGGGGGACCATATGGGACGCCGGGATTCGAACCGATGACCTCCTGCATGAAAGGCAAACGCCTTACCTCCATGCTATCTCTCCGGCCCCAGCTAGTCCATTTTTAGGACTTAACCCATGGAGATAATTGGACAGGTGCAGAAATATGTGTTATAAGACATTCATTGTAAGATTGTTCTGAAAGGGTACACTGTCAGTAGTGGAATGACTAAGTAAATAATGAAACATTATGTGACAGACTAAAGGAAGATGGAGGAATCTATGGGTGGATGCATAATCAGAATAGGTGCCTGGATATAATTTTAAGTGATAATACAACTTTTAGACAAAAATTCTCAGTCTCTTTATTTATTGAAAAATGTGGAATAAACAAATTCGCATGGATCATCTATCTCATTTAATCTCTGAGCACTCATTGTCTACCATATCAAAACATTTCTGACAAAGATTACAAGTAAGAGCCAGCCTGATAGCTACAACAACGTAACAGCTAAGGAATTTGTGGTATAATTTGCTTGACTTTTATTCTTTAGTAACTTTTCAATCCATAATGAATTTGTATGCTTTTCAGTGTTTGCACTTTCATGGAAATTTGTCAAACATCAAATGTAGAGAGAAAATGAAATTAATTCACCTGTGCCAGCAACCTAACCTCAGTGTCAGCTCATTGCTGATCTTGTTTTATAAAGATTCCCCGCCTAGCCCAGCCCAAAGCAAGTCCCAGCTACTCACTGACATTTATTGAGTCTCTGAAAAACACAAAGCAGTGCCATCATCTAGCTATTTATGTTCTTAGATAATATACTTATGGGGCTGGTGAGGTGGCGCTAAAGGTAAGGTGTCTGCCTTGCAAGCGCTAGCCAAGGAAGGACTGCGGTTCTATCCCCCCGCGTCCCATATGGTCCCCCCAAGCCAGGGGCAATTTCTGAGCACTTAGCCAGGAGTAACCCCTGAGCATCAAATGGATGTGGCCCAAAAAATAAAAAACAAACAAACAAAAAAAGATAATATACTTACAATCTTAACAAAAATCTATGCTTTTAAAACTCCTTCTTAAATGTAACTGCTTCATAATGTTCAGTGACATGTATATAACACAATTTTAATTCTTCTTTTTTTTTTTTTTTTGGTTTTTGGGCCACACCCGGCGGTGCTCAGGGGTTACTCCTGGCTGTCTGCTCAGAAATAGCTCCTGGCAGGCATGGGGGACCATATGGGACACAGGGATTCGAACCAACCACCTTTGGTCCTGGATCGGCTGCTTGCAAGGCAAACGCCGCTGTGCTTTCTCTCCGGGCCCACAATTTTATTTCTTTTCCTTTTATTTAGTTATTTATTTATTTTTGCTTTCTGGGCCCCACTCAACAGTACCCAGTGCTTACTCCTGGTTCTGCATTCAAGGATCATTCTTTGGTGATACCAGGAGACCATGTGCGGGGGTGGGGATCAAAGCCAGCTAAGTTGGATGCAAGGCAGACTCTTCAACTGTACTCCAGCCCTCCCCAACCACATCACCACTTTATGTTTGTTTGTTTGTTTAGGCCCAAACCTGGCATACTTAGGGCTTATTTCTAGTTTGGGGCTCAGGCATCAGGCATAACAGGTCTCAAGCAAGTACCTCTCTCTCTCTCTCTCTCTCTCTCTCTCTCTCTCTCTCTCCTTCTCTCCTTCTCTCCTTCTCTCTCTCTGTCTCTCTCTCCTCCTCCAAGTTTTCTTAATAACTATTTCTCTTTGTACATTTCAGATGTCTATATAGAACAACACTTAAAAAAAATAAAAAATAGGGGCTGGAGAGATAGCATGGAGGTAGGGCATTTGCCTTGCATGCAGAAGGATTGTGGTTCGAATCCCAGCATCCGTTATGGTCCCCAGAGCCTGCCAGGAGCAATTTCTGAGCGTAGAGCCAGGAGTAACCCCTGAGCGCTGCCGGGTGTGAACTCCCCAAACAAAACAAAACAAAAATAAAATAAAATATATACACTTGGAGAGAGGAGTTTCCAAGTGTGTTCAGGGGCTCCAGAGGGCCCTCTCCAAGACATTCAGTCAATGGGGACAGATGCTTCAGTACCAGGTCCTAAAGCCCACCAAGGTTACTAATGTGGTACTTGGGGCCAGTTGTGCCACACCCAGTGGCGATCTTGGACCTGCACCGCCACAGTTCAAATTTGTGTCTTTGCTCATGCCTCGCTTCTTTCCTGAATGATGAATGTATTCCTGGTTCTTTTGTTTTGGTGCCACACCCTGAAGTGCTCAGGGCTTACTCCTGGCTCTGTGCCCTGGAATCACACACTCCTAGCTGGGGACCAACCTAGCTGCCCTCCTCGTTGTACTATCTCTCTAGTCTTTCCTGATTCTTTCAAATGTTCATTTTCCACAGTAGTAAACATTGCTGCAAGAACTGTTAGTTTAATACGCGTGCTTCTAGGGGGGCGAAGAGATAGCACAGAGATAGGGTGTTTGTTTTGCACGCAGCAGATCCAGGACAGACAATGGTTCGAATCCCGGCAACCTATATGGTCCCCCAAGCCTGCGAGGAGCGATTTCTGAGCGCAGAGTCAGGAGTAACCCCTGAGTGCTACCTCGTGTGATTCCCCCCAAATACTTTTGCTTTATTATTATTATTATTACTATTATTATTACAAAATAGAATTATATCGGATGTTTTATTGATTTTAGGTCAACTAAGAATAATGACCTGTATTAAATTTTGGGCCACACCCTGTGATGCTCAGGGGTTACTCCTGGCTATGTGCTCAGAAAAAGCTCCTGGCTTGGGGGACCATATGTGACGCCTGGGATTGAACCAAAGTTAGTCCTAGATCAGCTGTGTGCAAGACAAACACTCTACCGCTATGCTATTGCTCCAGCCCGACAATCACTGTTTTAATGGATGCTTAGAACTTGCTGGAGATTCAGTAAAGATCTAAAGTGAAAAGTTTTGCCTTGGGGCCAGAGCGGTAGTACAAGCCATAGAGCATTTGCCTTGCACGCATTAACCTAGGACAGACCTCGGTTTGATCCCCTGGCATCCCATATGGTCCCCCAAGTCAGGAGTAATTTTGGAAAACATAGCCAGGAGTGACCCCGGAGTGTCAGTGGGTGTGCCCAAAAAGCAAAACAAAAACAAAAACAAGACAAACAAAAAAGTTTTGCCTTTAATACTTCTACAGTCTAATATGTTCCATATGATATGTGTGTGCGTGTGTGTGTATGTCAATGTCTTTTTATCTATTCAGACTAAAATCCAATGTCTTAACTTAGTAAAATTTAGTGGAAATTCCCAAGTAATGAAGAGGTCACGTCCAGCAGCTCTTGGTCAACTGGCTTGGATGGACCAGTGCCAGAGCCTGAGGAAGTGATACTGTTCTAATTTTGTGCTAATGGGGAGCATCAGGGTCACTACAACAGTGTCTGGGAACGACCAGACCCTATTCTAATTGTGCTTGGGCTCTCCACGACTACAATCCAGTGATATCTGGGTACTGTATGGGGGTTGATAATGAATCGGGATCCAACTCATGCAAAGCATGTATGTGCCTTTGACGTCTTTGTCATCTTCCTAGACCTGTCTTCATCATGGCCTATGTGAGCCAATGAAGTCTGGTCTGGTTCCTCAGTACTGACTGATCTTGTTTTCTGATTCAACTCTTCCCCCACCTTATTATTATTATTTTTTGTTTTGTTATAGCCACACCTAGTGGTCCTCGTGAATGGGGGGTTTTTCTTCCAGCTCGGTATTCAGGAGTCAGTCTCATTGATACTCAAAAAACCAAGTGGTGTCAAAGTATCAAGCCAGGTCAGCTGCATTCAAAGCAAACACTTGACCCCCATATACTATCTCTCCAGTCTCTCAATTCCTCTTCTAGCTGCATAAGCAATGCCAGACATGTTCTATTCTTTACACACATGTAGTTCACTTCCACTCTAGGTCTAAATTGTTTTGCTTAGAATATCCCCACCCCAAAATAATTTCACATCTTCCTCCCTTGCCTTTTTCAATCAATTGTCAGAAAAAAAGTCGTTTTAATGAATTTTCTTCCCCTTCCTCCACTTGTTGTTATTATTACTGCTATGATAACCAGTGCCACTTCGTTGTGGCATCAGTGATCTTGCGGAAAAATGTAACCAGTATCCTGCTTGGTGTGTGATGTTGGGCCTAGGATTGAAAGTGTGGCCTTATGCATGAAAGGTCAACATTCTACCATTGCAGGGGGTGGCCACATCCAGCAGTACTCAGCTCTGTGCTGTAGAAGTTGCTCCTGGAGGTGCCAGGGATTAAATCACAGCATGCAAGGCAAGTTCTTTAATCCCTGTACTGCCTCTCCAACCCCAAGAATAAGTGTTAATTGAAAAAATGTAAAGCAGGAAGCTGATTCTAAAGTGTATGTAATAAAATAAATCCTAAAGCTAGAAAAAAATTCTAAAACAAAAGACTATACTTTGCAGGTGATTGTCCTACAGGATAAAAAATCCTCAATAATTAAAACACGTTGGTAGCACATGATATATACACTCATCAGTGGAACAACATGGAAAGCCCAATATTAAAATACAAGAATATAATTAAAATACAGGAATCTAATATGTATAAAGGATAAGTGTCCAATCAGGAAAATATATATTATTTAGCTGGTGGTATTGCAACAAGTGGACATATATTTTTTTAATTTTTTAATTTAATTTAATTTATTTATTTATTTATTTATTTTGGTTTTTGGGCCACACCCGGCAGTGCTCAGCGGTTACTCCTGGCTGTCTGCTCAGAAATAGCTCCTGGCAGGCACGGGGGACCATATGGGACACCGGGATTCAAACCAACCACCTTTGGTCCTGGATCGGCTGCTTGCAAGGCAAACACCGCTGTGCTATCTCTCCCGGCCCACAAGTGGACTTATTTTAAGAATAAAATTTAATGCATCCCAACATCACACTTTATAGCAAAATAAATCCCAGTGATCACATATTTACATTTAAAAATTGATACATAAATATACTAAAGCAAAACACAAAATACATTTTATAAGATTGCATTTTATGAATTATCAATATAACATTATACTCAAAAAGTGGGGCCTTTGATGTAGCTCATGCCTAGAACTTTATTTCTTGCAGACATGAGAGCCTGGGTTCAGTCCCTAGCGATGCAAAAGCAAAACCAAACCAAACCTCAAACTATAGAATCATTTCACTTACTAAATAGCAAAGGGTAAAACAATATAGCAGATAGGGCACTTGCCTTGCATGTCGCTGACCTGGGTTTGATTCCAGTATCTCTGCCAGGTGCACCTAAATACAGAGCTTGAAGTAACCCCGGAACATTGCCAGATGTGGCCCCCCCAAAATTAGATAAATAATAAATATATCAGATATTCCTTAATGATTAAAATACCAAGAATCTGAACAATGAGAGTAAATGTCTAGTCTAGAACTTCCTATTCTAGGTAACATTTGTAAAATACTTCTGTAAAAGGGGAAAAATAGGAAAATGTGTAAAAATACAGTAGTTTACAGAACAAGAAATATCAGTAGTTTTTAAACTTGTGAGATCCTCATAATAAGGGAAATGAAAACTAAATGTATCCTGAGATACATTTCCTATTTGAGATTGACACAAAATTCCAAATTGGGCAACCCTTCCTTTGCAGGACTCTAAAAATGAAATAATCTCTCTACCACCGTATATGAAACTGTGAAGTTCTGTAATAAGCAGCCGTAGTGACCTCCTTCAATATCTTTGCTAAAGAGCTGCCACTTCAAGTATCATTTTTGCAGTGGCCAGTTAACTCCTATTTCAGTATCAGAGCAAAATTTAACTCTGACCCTGCCACCCACCCCAATCAAACTGCAGCCAGTCTTTCCTTGTACTTCTTAAAAATAGTATTTGCTCACCTCGTATCTGTCTTTCCCACTAAAATTCAAACTGTCTGAAGTCAGCAATCTTTCCTATCATCTTCTTCCTGGCTTGGACCCTTGAAGGAGCAATTGCATAGTAGCTGAAGAATAAAATTTTGAGTGTGTGTGCCACTTAATCAACCTATCTCAGCCTCTTTGGAGGATACTGCTACCTTAAACTTTACAGCATAATATTTGATACAGAGTAAATTTTAAAGAAGAAATATCTTTTAAATGTTTAACTATCATTACCAATGTGATGCTTATGGGTGTGGCGGGTAATAAATCAGCATATGCCAAATTATTGTCATCTTTATCTCTGCCAGGGTTGCAATAGCTGTTCTGTTTAAATTCATATTTGCTTCAATTTTTTTTATTTACAATGACTGACTTCTTAATATTAAATGTCTACTGTAACTTGGCTAAATTAATATCCATAAAATTATTAGTTTTTATAATATATTTTCTGCAATCAATCATTATCTAATGAAACGTTTCTGATGATCAACTAAAAACATCATGAGAAGGTGCTACTTGGTACAGTCAGGAAAATGCTGAGAAAGATAACCACTTGATGTCTATCAGTTCCCTTCTTTGCAAGTCTCAATCGCATCTATTAAAGTTATTAATCTTCATGTTTATTTTCATCATTAACTGGAATTTCGAAAGGCAGGGATTGTGACTATAAATTCTATTGCAAGTGATTGCCAGGTAACTTTCCCAGAACAGCAGCTCAATAAATGTTTGAATGAATTAAACAGTTTTTGAATACCTACAGTGATTAAAGGGTATATTAGACATGTTGGCAGAATTTTAAAAAAATTAATGCAGATTTTTTCAGGATAATAGTAAGATATAAAATATATACTTTTTTGGAGGGGCCACATCCATTTGATTCTCAGGGTTTACTCCTGGCTAAGCGCTCAGAAATCACCCCTGGCTTGGGGGGACCATATGGGACACCGGGGGATCGAAACGTGGTCCTTCCTTGGCTAGTGTTTGCAAGGCAGACACCTTACCTCTAGTGCCACCTTACCAGCCCCTACTTTTTTTTTTTCTATAGAAAATATGTTCCTGGAGCCAGAGAAATAGTAGAGTGGGTAGGTTGTTTGCCTTGTATACAGTCAACCCAGATTGGATTTCAAGTATTGTACTACTTGTCCCCTGAACAGTGCCAGGAGTGATCCCTAGGACAGAGCCAGGAATAATCCCTGAGCACAGAGCCAGGAGCAAGCCCTTAGCACCACTGAATGTCACGTGCCCTCCCACTCCCAAAAAAAGCAAACAAGAAGTTGCTATGTTAGGAGTCAGAGATAGTACAAGAGTAAGAGCAGTTGTTTTGTCTGCTGACTACTTTGATCCACAGCACCACCTGGTCCCTAATCATCACTACTTGCAGCCTTGGGGGTCCTTGAGCAACAAGGGCTAAAGCAGTACCCCATCCTTGGGCCTTTGAATTGGTCCACGGGTGTAGTTTGTGGAAAATGTTTGGGGCATAGACGGGGGGGGGGGGGCAGGGGGGAGTGAGGCAGGCCTCCTGAAAACGATTTATGATGTCTCCACCAAAGAATCAGATTGAAATTTTTATGTCTATTATGCATATGCAATTAATTTTTATAAGTGATAGTAGTAGTAAATATTTTTAACTTTAATAAGTAATAGTAGTAGTAAATATAAATAACAAGAATGCATATCGGTGCATATGGTTATCTGTATATAAATTATATATGTAACTTTTTATCTTTTTTTTTTTTTTTTGGCTTTTTAGGTCATATGGGGCTGGAGAGATAGCACAGTGGTAAGGCGTTTGCCTTGCATGTAGAAGGATGGTGGTTCGAATCCCGGCATCCCATATGACCCCCAAGCCTGTCGGGGGCAATTTCTGAGCACAATCGGCAGCGCTCAGGGTTTACTCCTGGCTCTGCTCAGAAATCGCTCCTGGCAGGCTCGGGAGACCATATGGGATGCCGGGATTCGAACCAATGACCTTCTGCATGAAAGGCAAACGCCTTACCTCCATGCTATCTCTCTGGCCCCAAAACTTTATTCTCATCACCATTTTCTCTATTTCACTCTTTCATTTGATCTTATAGAATTACAATTATTTTTAAGATTAAGGGATATATATAATGGAAAATTTTCAGGAAAAAAGAACAGCAAATGCAAAGCCAATGGCATAAGAAAGCTAGACATAAATTGAACAAAGACAAGCAAAACCAGTCATGAGTTATGATATCACAAATATTCATGATAAATAGCAAACTTTGGCAATCTTCTGAGGGTAGAAGACATTTTGTTGGGAAGTTAAATAGTGAGTTACAGAGAAAAATAGAAAGTATGTTATTATGAGATCAAAATAAAAATTACCTCAAGATATTTGTTTCACATATCTCTTGCAGATCAGCTAATTCAGGTCATTAAGGTACCTTACAAAGAATGCCCCTTGTGATGTATCAGCAAGCTTGTAATTGCTGGAATAAAATTTTATATAATATACACTAGTCCTGTACTTAATGAGATTGTTCTCCTTGTTCAGTTGATTGAATTAAATTCCTTTTTATTTTATTGAGCTCTCTAATTGCTCCATAATAATTTCATGTATCCCCCCCAAAGACTAGTTTCCTTATGAAGAACACACTGAAATAGCCTACAGAGATAAGCAAAGTATCTGCCTATTATCCTACTTTTAGTTGCAGTAGAAGTGTATTTGTTTTACTGTTAAAATTAGATTGGAGAAGGAGGTGAATTCTATTAAATTAAATCACAGAGAAGTTATCTGGCTATGGATGGATGGAATATTTATTAGGTGACTCTTTGATTTTATGCTGAAATTTGAGGAGGAGACATGCACAGCAAAACTTCTTAAAGCCAGTGCCTGAGGTAGCCTTAGTCATTACAGTGTCCTGAACCTGACTAAACTCCTTGAGAAGTCTAGCATTAGGTACTGTGCAATTGCGCTAATATAAAAGTAGGTGATAATTATTATTTTTTCTTTTTTTATGGGGTGGGGATAGACAGTGCCAGACTTGGGACACACTCCTGGTTTTGCATATAGGGATCACTGCTGTGGTCTGTGTCAGAAATAAAGCCCTGACTAAATGGCAAATGCCCTACCCTTTATAATATTATCACTCTGGTCCCAAAAGTAGGGTATAATTATTTTCTATTGATAACTCTAAGAATCTTAATCATATCTGTCATATGTAGTTATACCTAGAAATGACCAAATATTTCTTTGTTCTTTTTAAACATTGATATAAATAAAGAGCTGTCATTGAATATACCTGTAGATTTTACTAAATATCCCAAGAATATCTTTTGGGGTAAATAAACCACCTTTCTTCATTTTCCTGATATGATTAAATGTGAATTCTCACAGGCTAAGCCTTAATTTGGAAGAGGTGACCCAAATCAAATGTCAGGTGAAAGAGAGGGAAATATAGGACAAGGGATAAGGTGCTTCCTTTTGATGCAAATGTCCCCAGTTTGATCCTTGGCACTTCATATGGTCCTCCATGCACTATCAGGGGTAATACTTGAGAACAGAGCCCTGAGCACAGCAGGTATGACTCAAATTCACCTCCGTATCCCTATGGAATAAATATCAAATTTTTGTTGTTGTTTGCTTTAAGGCCAGAGCTGGAGATATTCAAGATTTACTCAGGACCATATGGAATCTTGGGGATGCAGCCCAGACATTTGCATGCAAGTGCCCTACCCATTGTACTATCTCTCCAGCCCTGAAATAAATCTCAATTAAAGATGAAGTGAATTCAATATGAAAACCAAGATCCATGAGAAGCAGTGGAAACTACTTTATAAGCAGGATTAAAGGGGAGACTTTTTCTCCAGGAGTACACAGCTTGCCCAGAGCCTCCCAAAGAGGCGAGATGCCTGGTGCTGTGAAAAATAAAGAACTGACAGTTTCAGCAGCTTCACTTTATACCATGTATCATTTACAAGAATATACAAACTTATCATGAAATTGACCAGTTAATGTATTTTGGGGGGATAAAAACTTTTAGCCAGAGGTCTGCTACTAATTTAATTAATTTTGTTGCTGTCAGTGATGGTGGTTATTCAATATAAATTATACCTCTGAGGAAGTGCAGCTCATATTATTGCTGTGGTTTGCCTACTTATTTATCATGAGAGCTCATGTCAAGCATTGGTTTTTGTTATTATTTTTTGAGTTGTGTCTTTGTGCAGCCAGATTTTCTCATCATAAGTTTTCTGATTTCCATGTTCTCAATTCTTATGTAACAAGGTCCGATCTCTTTGATCAGTCTTCAATTTTGAAGTCCAATTTTTTAATTTAAATTATTTATTTAAAGAAAATGTATCACATTGTTGACATAACTGATCATAATACATTTGTTTCGTGATGACAGAAAGCAAAGTTATTAAGAAATAGAAAGAGAACAGAGAATTAAAAAATGAAAGAAGGGGAGAAAATTCATTAGCAGTTATAATTGTGAAACCTCTTGTATCAGTTATAAAGTCATCAATTAAATAGCCAATTAAAGATTTAGCATGCTCCCATTTTTTTCTCCAGAGATGGGAAATACATTTTAAAAAAGTGTGTGTGTGTGTGGGGGACAATTGTCATTTGCATAGGCACAGCAAAATATGAAAGAAATTAGAATAAACACCTTTGACCTATAAAACAGGGAGATCTTACCCCTGAAGCACACTGGCATAACACCAACTCAAGGCTCCAGGTATATTCGGTTGTCCAACCCCCTAGTCATTCTCAGTCAGCTCTTCAGTCTCACAATTGTTAGTCAGGTTTCTGTAATTATAGATCCTGGTTTGTGTATAGGTCCTGTGTTGAAGACTGGGTTGTGTGTTGTGTCTTTTGATTCCATCTCTCCATCAGTTAACATTGCAGAGAATCCTGCCCTAAAAGCAGACAGTTGCTATTGCCTGGTTGTCAGGGTGATATAAGAACTGTTTTTGAAGTAAGTCAATGCCGTGGTGGTAGTTGGTAGAATTTATGTTCCTGGTGCTACTGTGAAAAACCATGTTTGTTTCCGTAGGTGATAAACCTTGTTTGTTTCCATAAGTGAAAGCCTCAGTTCAGGGGGTGAATAGTTAGTGTCAAATCAACTGGAGTCTAAGCCAAGTCATTATGCCAAGTGCCTAGGGTGTAAGGTCCCTATGCAATATAAAAATTTTTGTGAAGTCCAATTTTCAGTTGAATATATAGTATTTGTAAACAGTTGTAAACTGAGACCATCTTGTGTGTGTTTCTCTCTTTGGGGATATTGGGTGAACCTGATCATGATTGTGGATTGTTTCTCTCTCTGGAATGCTCAGGAAACAATGTGTTCCTAGGGATGGAACCAAAAGTAAGCACTGCCAGGTGTGTCCCCCCCCCCCAATAATAAAAACAGGAGGTATATATTCTAAATTAAAAAGACTTCGGGGCTAGAGAGATCGTACAAAGGTTAGCACCTGACTAATCCTAGTTCCATCCTCAGCACTGCTTGGCTCTCTAAGCAATGCCAGGAGTAACCACAGAGTACCAAGCCAGGAATAGCCAGGAATGGCTAGCCCCCAAGCAACACTGGGTGGCCCCACTTCAAAACAAACAAACAAAAACAATGAAGTGGGGCTGGAGAGAGAGTCCAACATGTAGGGTGCTTACCTTGTACATGGCAAACCCAGGTTCGATCTCCAGCATCTCATATGGTCTCTCTACCACTGTCAGAAGTAATTCCTGAGTATAGAGCTAGGAGTAGCCCTTGAGCATGGCCAGGTGTGTCCCCAATCAAAACAGTCAATCAAAAAAAAAAGCCACCTGGGGGCTGGAGAGATAGCATGGAGGTAAGGCATTTGCCTTTCATGCAGAAGGTCATCGGTTCGAATCCCGGTGTCCCATATGGTCCCCCGTGCCTGCCAGAAGCAATTTCTGAGCCTGGAGCCAGGAATAACCCCTGAGCAATGTCGGGTGTGACCCAAAAACCACACACACACACACACACAAAGCCACCCCCCGGAAAAAATGAAGAGATTTGACAACTAAGTATACTTTGTGCATTTGATTTAATTTTAAGTAGGAAAAAAATGGGTGATTGTGATATATATATATGGACATCTTTTCTTTTTTTTTAATTTTTGGGTCACACCTAGTGACGCTCAGGGGTTACTCCTGGTTATGCGCTCAGAAATATCTCCTAGCTTGGGGGACCATATGGGTTGGTGGGGATCAAACTGAGGTCTGTCCTGGGTCAGCCGCGTGCAAGGCAAAAGCCCTACCACTGCGCCATTGCTCTGGCACCTATCTATCAGAACATCTTGAATGGGTTTTGGTAGGGCATACTTGGTAATGCTTGGAAATCAGTGGTGCTAGGACTCAGGAGCGTGAACAGAGCATTCATGCTAGCTTCTGAGACATCGCCCCCCCTCCAGCTTAGAATTTTAAAATATGTTTATAAGTTTATATATTTTGCATGTGTGAAAGACCATGTAAATGTAGCAAAATGTTAGCAATTTGTCAGCTTATATGAAAGAGGTAAACAGATGATAGATAGATGATAGATAGATGATAGATAGATTGATGGATGGATGGATGGATGGAAGGGTGGGTGGGTGGGTGGATGGGTGGATGGATAAATGGATAGATGGGTAAAATGAATGGATGGATGATGAATAGATTATATAGATATACTAGTTTGCTAGGGCTGCTGTAACATGCTATCTGGTTAAGAGAACAGATTGATATTCTTAGAGATCTGGAAGCCAGAAGCCTGAACCCCAGATGTCTGGAAGGCTGATTTCTATGAGCTCTTTATCTTTGACTTGGTCACCCTCTTCTCTCCTGTTTTCATGTGATCATTCTGTACCCAGTTACTTCTGGTATCTTTTTGTATTTCCAAATTTCCTCTAGGAAAAGTCCCAATCGGAATGGATTAGGAACCATATTAACAGAATTTTAAACTTAATCTCTAACTGAACCCCTTTTTACATCAAATAATCATTATTAGGAGATCCCAGAGAACAGACATAAACTTAGTCAATTTTTTCCCATATATTCCTCTAAATAAAATTATTTTGAGTGTCAGAAATAATTTGGTATGTTCTTGTTAAGTTTTTAGGTGAGCTTTGTTAGACACTATTGGAAAGATTTTGTTTTGTTGAAAGGAAGTGAATCATCAGAAGCTGGACTGTGTCAGCCAATTTGGATTTGTCATTCCAAGCACGGAGAGAAAAGGAACTCATACAAGAAACTTCCTACTTCTCCATCCCCTAAAGAAAAATGTCCTGAAATCTGATTTGAAATTCACAATGAAACTTTCCCTCATTGCTTTTTCCAAAAAGAAGTTTCTTTATTAATACATCCAACCCAACGACTCCTTGACAAGGAATATTCTTTTTTTTTTTTTTTTTTGGTTTTTTGGGCCACACCCGGTGACACTCAGTAGTTACTCCTGACTATGCGCTCAGAAGTCGCTCCTGGCTTGGGGACCTTATGGGACGCCAGGGATCGAACCGCAGTCTGTCCAAGGCTAGCGCAGGCAAGGCAGGCACCTTACCTCTAGCGCCACCCGCCCCGGCCCCTACAAGGAATATTCTTAATGTTTCACATGGGTCAGCATAATAATGCTATCCTTCATTACATTCAGGTTCTTCAGATTTCTAAAATATTTCCATTTGAGGCTAGTTCCCTATTGTGATTTAGCTAGAAAATAGCTGAATATAATTGCATTTTCCTTTCATTTCTAATTTCTCTTGATATTTTTCAGACCGAACACATTCTTCACCTCCAGCTGTGACTTGTCAGGCTTTCTGGCCTTTCAGTGTTGTCAGTGTTGTCTCTGTGTGGACGGGAAAGCTCCAGGGGACATCCTGGTTCTGTAGAAAGTGACATTGGCAAGTCAGGCAGGGTGCTCAGTTCCTGAGTGAGCGTTGAACTATTGCCCCAGCAAAGAGGTGCTATCTTTTGGAAAATGACATAAACCAGAGATCTAAACTGTATGTAGTAGGAGACTCTTTCCTAAAAACATCCAGAGACCACCTCAGTTTCAGGTTTCATGAGCAGGGACTTGGCTGATTTTTGCAGTTTCATAGACAGAAATTTGACTATATTGGAAAAGAAATTTTCCTGAGTTGCAAACACACATTTATTACAGAATTTTTCTTTTTGTTTTCCTAAAAGTAACCTATTTCCTTCTGGTTATAGGGTTAAACATCTTGCATTTTAAAAAACTCAGACACTACAAATGAAAATTTACTATGCTATCATTCAGAGATCGGATGTCATGTTTAATCAATTATTCTAAAGTTTATTAAATTGCAATTCTAATATCTAAAATGTCTAAAATAAAGAAAAGTTGAAAGCATTTATCTTGTATTTGTTCTAACTTTACTAAATTAATTCCTGGGGCCGGAGAGATAGCACAGTGGTAGCACATTTGCCTTGCATGCAGAAGGATGGTAGTTCGAATCCCGTCACCCCATATGGTCCCCCGAGCCTGCCAGGGCCGATTTCTGAGTATAGAGCCAGGAGTGACCCCTGAGCATTGCTCGGTGTGACCAAAAAATTTAATTAATTCCTGATATATTTGGTACCAGTCTTTCCTGTTCATTGATAAACTGAGTTATTTCCATTTAAAAATTGTTTTAGCTGGGGCCAGAGCAATAGCTCAGAGGCAGGGCATTTGCCTTGCACGCGGATGACCTGGGATAGACCTGGCATCCCATATGGCAGGGGTGGCGAACAAGTTCGACACAAAGAGCCACACCACGCAGTGACCTGCCCAAACAGACAAACACTCACACAAGAGCATACAATTTTAACAATAATCTATTAAACACATATTGCATTTTGCCATTTTGAGTGAGGGTCAAAATCCTGCAGTGATGGTGAGGCTGTGCTGCATCCTCCACACTAAGAACTAACGGCAAGACGTGACACAACATATGACACACGGGTCCCCTGGTTGCTGGCCCGTGCAGTTGTTTCCGAGGGATGGGAGACGGGATGACTCAGCCTTGGGGCGGAAGCTCGGAGATCTCTCCTCAGAAGCAGCAAAACAAAATCGAAACTTGGCAGAGCTGCAGTATACAAATCATGATGAAGCAAAGAGCCGCATTCATTTTGGCAGGGAGCTGCATGCGGCTCTAGAGCCGCGTGTTCGCCACCCCTGCCATATTTACCCGAGCCTGTCAGGAGCAATTTCTGAGCGCAAAGCCAGGAGTAACCCCTGAGTCCCCAGGTATGCTCCCAAAACAAAAACAAACAAACAAACAAATGAGGTGTTTTATTGTTTCTAATTATAAATTCTTCAGATGTATTTTCATTTTACTCAGGGTTATCTGTGACCCCCTTTTTTTTTGTTTTGGGGGGTTACTCCTGTCTCTGAGTTTAGAAATTATTCTCAGCAGGCTTGACAGACCATATGGGATGCCGGAGATTGAACGGCCACGTACAAGGCAAACACCCCACCAGCTGTGCTATTGCTCTGGGCCCTGCAACCCCACCTCACCTCTACCCTCCCAAAAGAAAGACTTTTTCTCACCAGTTTGAACTTATGTGTATGTAGCATTATGCATTTCTTTGTTCTTAGTTCAACTAAATTTTAACTAATAAGTGCACAAAACAGACATACAACAGTGAACTAATTTAATAATTGAGCAACTAGATTTCTAAATCAAAGGCAAGTTTAGATTCAAATTACTAATGAATTGTTTTCATTTGAGTTATGAGCTGTTGACTCTGTAACTGTTACCTGTGATTGTTAGCCAATACTGTATTTATGGTGGTGGGACAGAGGTGGGAAAAGGTTTAAATGCAATTGTCCTGAGAGATTGAACTTTATATTTTGTCCAAGTAACTCCTATTAATCTGATATGGAAGATATTTTATTTGTAAAATGATTGTTTGAACCTAGCCAGTTCCATAGATTCACCCTTTTCTCAAAGAAGTTGTAAATGGCACCATCAAAGGTAATGGCTATACCAGTCCATACAGCACAAAGCTGGCCATTTTAGGAGGAGAGGGTGGCCAAGTCCCCAACCTGCCAAAGCTACGTTTGCTGTCTCCATCATCCAGAGCCACTGTTTCCCTGATGGCCTGCCTCGTCATTGACCCCTGATTCCCTGCGGATGACAATCTGAACACACTTCAGCTACGTTGGTTGTTGGGCTGATCTCACCAGGGCTTTTTCTGGAACGAGTGTATCTTCTTTCTATCATGAAAGTATGGCAGCTATAACCACAATCACAAATGCAGTTAAAATGTTCGAACTGGCCTTCTTCCAGGAGGCCCTGCAGCTGAATATATGCCCCTGCAATTTGTAGTGTCACAACTTTGAATTTCTGTTTGAACTTCAAACAAACAACTTCATTTGTTTGATGTTGTTATTCCTAATGGAACACCCCAGTTTAACAGACTGGACATATAACATCAAGAACTTACTGAAAAAATCTGCCAGTGTATTAATGACTTCATTAATGATACAATAATTTTTACACATGAGCTTGCTTCTGTATTTTTCCCTTTTTTTCTTCCTTTTTTCCTTTCTTTTTCTTTTGTTCTCTCTTTCTTTCCTCTTCTTTTTCTTTTTTTTTTTTTTTTTTTTTTTTTGGTTTTTGGGCCACACCCGGTGACGCTCAGGGGTTACTCCTGGCTATGCGCTCAGAAGTCGCTCCTGGCTTGGGGGACCATATGGGACGCCGGGGGATCAAACCGCGGTCCGTCCTAGGCTAGCGCAGGTAAGGCAGGCACCTTACCTTTAGCGCCACCGCCCGGCCCCTCCTCTTCTTTTTCATTTTATTTTTTTTTCAATAACTTTGTTTCCACTTATCTGGAAACAAATTTATTATGATCAACTATGTCAAATATGTGATGAATTTTCTTTAAATAAATTTAAAAAATGAATAGTATGGCAGATATTAAACCAGTCTAGCAGATGATAATCCAGGCTTCCATAATTAAGGGCTCATTAGTCCTTCCTTTTGGGAAGTGGGGTTCCAAAATACTAGCCTCTTCCCCACTAGATTTTTATGGGACTGACTTTTTCAGGAATGCATCTGCCATCATGAGGCATGTCAGAGACATAGGAAACTCTCCATGGTGTTCCCCACAAAGATCTCAGTGTTCTAAGCAATGGCAACTATGCTGCAACTGCAATAGATGCACAAAGAGGCTCCTTTGAGTTTCATTTGGTATGGAAGTTAGTTCCCATTCATTATGTTCAGGGGTTGATCATCATTGCCCTGGGCCAGCCCAGCTGCCACTGTTAATGGAGCTTGTATCCAGACTCTTAGTTTGACTCTGGAGGACTCAGTGTTCAACTCTGCTATTATTATGCTCCAGTGGGATCCAGTAATGTTACTAAAAATACATTTTATAAAATGTGGCAGTTAGAGAAGAACTGAGTTTTATTTTTATACTGTGTGAGTTGCGTATTGTGAGAGGGTAGGTTATAATTGGCTGTGCTCAGTGCTTACTCCTAGCCCTCTGCTCAGTTATTACTCCTGGTGATGTTCTGGGGAAAACATTCAATGTTTGGGATCAAACCAGGGCTGTCTGTGTGCGAGGCAAATAAATGCCTTATTCCCTGTACTATCTCTTGAACTTCGTGAAATTGTATTTTTCCTCATTGCCACCATGACTGACCATTACACAATTCATTGCTATGCTTCATCTTGTTTGTGGTGCTCACTGGGATCACACAATTTAGCTGTAGTGCTCACAGATATGTGAGAAGCCGGATATCACATGCTGTGTTGCAGTATCAGGGAATCACAAACAGCTGAGCTTCTAGCATCACAAGGTCATGGGCGACAACACAGATGTGCTGATTGGTCGCCTCACTCTTGGCTATTGAGCCATGAATGGCCCCTCACAGCATTTTCTTTTTCCAATCACAGTGTGATGCTTTCAAGGTCAGAATCACTTATCTTCTAAATTGGGGTCAGCAAAGACATATTTCTTGCTGTTGGGCAAAAACAACTGGATCAATTTTCCTACTGAAAAGAGGTTTTTAGAAGGTAAAGCACTCTGTCCCCTCATCTTGCACATGCACATTTGTTCAATGGTAGGAAATCAGAGAACATGTGCAATCATCAGACTATGAAAATCATTACTGACAGCTCCGTAGGAGACCAGATGACCAGAGAAGAGGCTTTGGGCGGTAGGCTCATGATGTCAGAGAATAAATACTGTTCTCTTTTATTCTTTCATTTGCCATCTTTTTGTTTTGTTTGTTTTGGGCCATACTTGGTGGTGCTCAGGGGTTAATCCTTGGCTCTGCAACTCAGAAAATCTCCCGGCAGGCTCAGGGAACCCTATGGGATGCCAGATATCAATCCAGTGGTCACCCAGATGCAAGGCAAACATCCTGTCTGATGTGCTATTGTTCAGGCCCCTTTCTTTTGACTTATTTTTTTTTTTTTTTAGTTTTGGAACAACATCTAGAAGTGCTCTGGGCTCCAACAATGGTCTCCAGCATGCAAAACATGTGCTCACCCACTTGAGCTACCTCTCTCTTAGATAGTTCTTATTCTAAACTTAAAATATGTTGAACTCTAACCTCTCTTAAAGAAAAACATACTGAATTGTGGAGTTGTGTCTGTCTGGACTACTGACAATCAATAATATCTATGTAAAAGTTACACTGTTACAAAATAGTAATAGTTTCTAAGTACTTACATGTTCTTTTAAGGAGTTTATTTTATTTATATATTCATTTTTAGTACTACTGATCCTGTGCCAGAATTTCTGAATTTTTGTTTAACCACATGGAGTTCTACAGTATGATTTGCCTCAAATCCATTTCAGCATTCATATTTTTTTCCAACTGGAAATGTACAATTTATTTACAATAGCAAAAATCTAAAAATAAAGCCACATTTCTGATGTTAGAACATTTTGAATGTTTTTCTTTTTTTGTTTTTGTTTTTGGGCCACACATAGCGCTCAGGGGCCACTCCTGGCTCTATTCTTAGAAATCACTCCTGGTGGGACCGGAGAGATAGCATGGAGGTAAGGCATTTGCCTTTCATGCAGAAGGACCATGGTTCAAATCCCGGCATCCCATATGGTCCCCTGTGCCTGCCAAGGGCGATTTCTGAGCATAGAGTCAGGAGTAACCCCTGAGCGCTGCCGGGTGTGACCCAAAAACCAAAAAAAAAAAAAAAAGAAAAAGAAATCACTCCTGGCAGGCTCGGGGAACCATATAGGATGCCAGGATTCGAACCACTATACTTCTGCATGGAAGCCAAACGCCTTATTGCCATGCTATCTCTCTGGTCTTCTTTCTTTCTTTCTTTCTTTCTTTCTTTCTTTCTTTCTTTCTTTCTTTCTTTCTTTCTTTCTTTCTTTCTTTCTTTCTTTCTTTCTTTCTTTCTTTCTTTCTTCTTTCTTTCTTCTTTTTTTCTTTCTTCTTTCTTCTTCCCTTCCTTCCTTCCTCCTTCCTTCCTCCTTCCTTCCTTCCTTCCTTCCTTCCTTCCTTCCCTCCTTCCCTCCTTCCTTCCTTCCTTCCTTCCTTCCTTCCTTCCCTCCTTCCTTCCTTCCTTCCCTCCTTCCTTCCTTCCTTCCCTCCTTCCTTCCTTCCTTCCTTCCTTCCTTCCTTCCTTCCTTCCTTCCTTCCCTCCTTCCCTCCCTCCCTCCTTCCTTCCTTCCCTCCTTCCTTCCTTCCTTCCTTCCTTCCTTCCTTCCTTCCTTCCTTCCTTCCTTCCTTCCTTCCTTCCTTCCTTCCTTCCTTCCTTCCTTCCTTCCTTCCCTCCTTCCTTCCTTCCCTCCTTCCCTCCCTCCCTCCTTCCTTCCTTCCTTCCTTCCTTCCCTCCTTCCTTCCTTCCTTCCTTCCTTCCTTCCTTCCCTCCTTCCTTCCTTCCTTCCTTCCTTCCTTCCTTCCCTCCTTCCTTCCTTCCTTCCTTCCTTCCTTCCTTCCTTCCTTCCTTCCTTCCTTCCTCCCTCCCTTCCTTCCTTCCTTCCTTCCTTCCTCCCTCCCTCCCTCCTTCCTCCCTCCCTCCCTCCCTCCCTCCCTCCCTCCTCCCTCCCTCCCTCCCTCCTTCCTTTTCTTCCTTCCTTCCTTCCTTCCTTCCTTCCTTCCTTCCTTCCTTCCTTCCTTCCTTCCTTCCTTCCTTCCTCCCTCCCTTCCTCCCTCCCTTCCTTCCTTCCTTTTCTTCCTTCCTTTCTTTCCTTCCCTTCCCCCAGGAGTCTCCAGGTGCCGACCTCATCACCACAGGATCTGAACACCATAGATCTGCAGGTTCTCACACATCAGTGGAGGAACCCACCGATCATCTGAGAACTGGTTGGGTGCCAACCTCCTCCCCAAAAATTCAGTAGGGAAAAAGTGGTTTTCACCTTTGGTGAGTAAAGATACAAAAATCACATTGCAAAAAGCCATCTATGGAAAATAGAAAAAAAATCAAGTAGTTGGGTTTTTGCTGATTTATCTTGAATACTTACAAACACTTTGAGAAAATAAAAAAAAGTGAATATCTGGGAATTAAAACTATTTATCTAAAATCAAACAGCAGGAATAGTTATTGATATTTATTTATGTCAGTCCTCTAACTTTTTTTTTGTTGTTTTTTTTTTTTTTGGCCACACCCATTTGATGCTCAGGGGTTACTCCTGGCTAAGCGCTCAGAAATCGCCCCTGGCTTGGGGGACCATATGGGACACTGGGGGATCGAACCGTGGTCCTTCCTTGGCTAGCGCTTGCAAGGCAGACACCTTAACTCTAGCGCCCCTTCTCCGGCCCCTAACATTTTGTTTTTATCACCATGAGTCAAACACAGGCTTGATGTACCAGAGAGTACTTAAATACCAAAGACGTGTTTTTTTTTGTTTTTTTTTTTAACCAATAGTTTGGGTTTTTTTTGTTTGTTTTGTTTTGTTTGTTTGTTTTTGGGCCATACTCGATGATGCTCAGGAGTTACTCCTAGCTATGTGCTCAGAAATTGCTCCTGGCTTGGGAGACCATATGGGACTCAGGGAATCGAGCTGCGGTCTGTCCTAGGCTGGCGTGTGCAAGGCAGACGTCTTACAGCTTGCTCCGGCCCCTCCAACCAATAGTTTTTTGTTTTGTTTTGTTTTGTTTTTTTATAAAGCACCAGGATAGTCCTAGTGGTCATACTCATGCTTTGAGGTTTGATCCCCAGCATCTCATGATGACCCACCCCCCACCCCACACCCTTAGGACTGCTCGTGTAGGCCTGATGGTAAGTCACACTAACCTGATCTCTTTAATGGCACAAAATCTACTCACTGTTCCCAAATACCATCAAGCTGAGATATTTTGAGAATGACTGAAAGGCCTTGAACACATACCAGGAGGGACCCACATCCCAAAAAACAGAAAAACAAAAATTAATTTTTTAGAAACACATTTTTGGTACAATAAAGTAAATAAAAGCAGTGTGTTGATCCTTAATAAAATAGTAACAAGTATAAGAATATTCTTTTTCTCTACTTTTCTTTATCTCGATTTTTTATTTTTTGTTTTGATTTTTTTGTCATACCCTGTGGTGCTCAGGGATTACTCCTGGCTTCTATGCTCAGAAATTGCTACAGGCAGGTTCAGGGAACCATATGGGCTGCTGGGAATCGAACCACCATCTGTCCTGGGTCAGCTGTATGCAAGGCAAAAGCCCTATCACTGTACTGTCTTTCCAGCTCCTTTTTTTTTTTTTTTTGTAATTTGTTTTTTTTATGTCTTATTCCTTCATGTTAAGAAAGAATATAAGAAACAATAAAACTAAGAACATAAGCTATAGCACATATATTCTATTAAAGTTAGGAACAAAATGGAAAGTTCTCTTATTTTTGTTTAATCTTACATTTAGTTGTGCCAATTCTCTTTTAATCTATATACATACACACACACACACAAACACACACACACACACACACACACACACACATATATATATATATATATATATATATATATATATATCTTAACAACACAAAATGTGTAAGCCCATAAAAGATTGTGAACATTCTTAGTTGATGACCAAAATCCATTTTATATTTCATTTTTAATAATAAGGGATTGCCATACTCTTAAGAATGATCAAATTACTAGAACTGCATTAATGAAATAAAGGAAGCTAATTTATAGCACTTGTCAGACTGAGTTTTGAAACTCATTTACCTCTGTTCTCTGATTATAGCCAGTGTGCAGTACTAACCAGCCTTGGTCGTGTCAGTGTGGCTGAGGAGATGACAGAATGGAAAAAAGTTGCATCCCTGGATGACCTCATGGAATAGTTATCATCACAGCGCTCACAACAGAACTATAGAAAAAGAAACCAGAGTCTGAACAAATGGCTTAGTGGCTTTGAATACCTGCCCTGCTAGCATATTGTCTTGAGTCCAATACCTGCTGCCACCACAAGCACCAGGTGCTGCCTGCAGTGCAGAGGTTTGGGACTTACAACTCTCTGATTCTGGCACCTCAGGTGACTGCTATTCAGCACAATTAGGTGTGTGCAAACACCATAGAATGGGGTAAAGGCCCAGTGAGAAGCAAAATTACAAGATATGCAAATACCACAGTCAGAGAGTGTGATGGCATGTAAGCAAAGGAATGGGCCTTTCTGATACTCCCCCGCAGAGTCTTTGTGTGTATGTGCTCACTGTTATTGGAGAGTATAATTCCTGGAGAGTTATATGCAAGCCCACTAGAAAACTGCTCTTGGTGAGCACTGTGGCTGTGTATTTGAGCATCTTAACCTGTTCGAGCCTCATTCATGGAGCAAATCAATTAAGAAGGGAGGGGAATGAAAATGAAAAGAGAAGTAAAGGTTTATATTTTCATGTATCAGTCGCCATTTTTCTTTTTTTTCTTTTTTTTGGTTTTTGGGCCACCCCTGGTGTTGCTCAGCGGTTACTCCTGGCTGTCTGCTCAGAAATAGCTCCTGGCAGGCTTGGGGGACCATATGGTACACCGGGATTCGAACCAACCACCTTTGGTTCTGGATCAGCTGCTTGCAAGGCAAACGCCGCTGTGCTATCTCTCCGGGCCCGCCATTTTTCATATACATATCCCATACAAAAAGTTGTGCACATAGATACATTTAAAAAAGTCACTGCTATCTTTAATCTATATGAGATAAAATTACTTCTAAGTGCATATTGGAATTTAAGAACTCATAGATTATTTATATTTAAGTCTATATACTATAGAGTTCATCTGTGTATATCTATTTTTATGCCTGTTTTCAAAGGCAGTTTTAATATAGCAATTAAAACTATTGTTAAGGGACCAAAGCAATTGTACAGTGGGTAGGGCATTTGCCTTGCATGCAGCCAACCCAGGGTTGATCTTCAGCATCCCAGAGAACCCTGAGAATCACCAGGAGTAATTTCTGAGCACAGAGCTAGGAGTAACCTCTGGGCACTGCCAGGTGTGGCCCCTAAAACCAATATATAAAAACATATATATATGTATGTATGTATAGTTAATATGGATTGACACATGTGGTCTCCAAGCTCCTAGATGAGTGATTCCCAAGCAAAGTGAGGAGTAAGCTCTCAGAACAAGCAGATGTGACCTCGAATTCAAACAAAAATATATATTTGTAATAAAATTTTGATCAATTTATGCTCCTTAAATATAACTTAATCTTTCAGCCATGTAACAGCATGGAAATTGAGTTATTATAACTTGATATTTTAATGACTCTTATTTGGAATTCTGAAGATACTAGCTTTTATGAGTAAAAAACTTTTAATTTGTAAAACCTAGAGAAATATATACAGAACTTGTTTTAGTAATCATAAAATTTAAATGTCAAATGTTTGACATGGGTTTTGCTACAGTGAATACTCATCTAAAAAGAATGATTTTACAAGGAGGTGGAGAAAGCCCAATTAAAATACATAATTTCAGGGAGTGAGGCAGGACACATACTTTGCAACCCCTAGTTCAACCTCTGCATCCCATATGATCTCCCAAGCACCACCAAGAGTAATTCTTGAGGGCAGAGCCAGGATTGTCACCCCCTTAAAGAAAACCATAGATTTTCAGAGACAGAAAGATAGTAGACCAGGTAAGGTACTTGCCTTATATGCACAAGACCTGGACTAAATTCCTTACAACATGTTCCCCTGAACATTTCTAGACTTAATTCCTGAGCACAAATCTAGGAGTAAGTCCTAAATGTAGCTGAGTGTGGTCCGACAGTAAAGCAAACGACATAATTTCAATTTAGGGACTCTGAAAAATTCATCTTTTAAGAATAATTTTAGAACTCTTTTAAAATTTCTATACATGAAAGGTTTATTTTACATTGGGCTTAGAATGAAAAAAGTTCTTTATATTGTACTAATTTTTAATGATCACTTTTTAACCTTACCCAGTGGTTCTCAGGGCTTATTCCTGGCTCTGCACTTAGGGGTCACTCCTGGTGGAGCTTGGGGAACCATCTGTGATGCCAGAGATTGAGCCTGGCTCAGCTGTGTGCTAAGTAATTGCTCTATATGCTATACTACCACTCCTGCTCTGTATAGTACTGGATTTAAATGATAAATCTACTTTGAATGAGTTTAGAAATAAAAAATTGTGCTAAGACAAATCTAAAAGGTCAGTGATATCGCTCAACAGCAGAGTTTTGCATAGTCAAAAACAAACAAAAAATGTAAAAAATAAATTTTACTACATGTAGAGGAAGGAGAGATAACAGGAGAGAGAATAGGTAAGGCAAAATTACCTTGCCTGTAGCTGACTTATGTTCTATATCTGGCACTCCTGGTTCCCTGAGGCCCTCCAGGAGTGATCCCTGAGCATAGTCAGGAGTAAGCTGAGTACTACAGGGTATGGAAAGAAAATTTAAATGAAGAAACACTAAGAATCGGATATATTGGGCTGAGAGATAACTCAAAAGACTGCATTACACAATCTCAATGCAGGGGCCCAGGGTTTGAGCCCAAGCACTTACAAATGGCCCTAGATTTACTAGATGCAATTCCCAAAGGAACTGACTTGAGTAATCCCTCAGTGCTGCCAACTGTGATCCAAATAATAATAACAAATAAATTATTTCAGGAATTAGTCATTCAGTTTAGTTGATAAATGAATGTTCCTCATCACCAGAGTTTGCACCCAGGCCAGCACTTTCCTGCTATGCTGTACTCCTGCCCTTGTGAATGCTTATTTAACTAAATCATTTAAATTCCCCTTTTCTTCACTTTTAGTCACCATTTTGGACTGGAGGCCACACAGACATGGCTGCAGTGCTCACATGCATTCTCACTAGAGCTCAAGCACTCTTTTATTTGTGTTACTCACACACATGCTTGCTGGAGATGCCACAGCTGACTGTTGGTGTTCAACAGAGCTATACACACTATTCTGAAGCAATTAATTTTGGGTTACGGGTTACCCCTAATTGTGCTTGGGAACTACTGGTAGTCTGTGTTTAGAGGAGGCAAATTCCAAACCATGATTAGGAGACCATGTGATATCGAGAATTGAATCTGGTTCTTCTTACATACATGCAGAATATTGAGCTAATTTTCTTGCCCTAGGAGGCCACACACTTTAGTTATGGTTGCTCACACGCTTAGTTGGAGAACTCTGGCACATTCTGTACATCCCAAGAAGCTCCAAAATGGCCGAGATCATGCTCACTCAAGTAAGATGCCGAGGGTTTAAAATCTGAACCTCAAGCATACAAGGTCAGAGCGCTTTGCCACTCATCTATCCTGAAGCCTCTTTCTTCAAGTTTTAAAGGAAAGCAGTAGAAAAGGAGCTCAGAAGAAACCTAACTTGACTGAGCTGGAGTGGTAGGACTGAGGGTAAGGCACTTGCCTTGCACAAGACCATCTCAATCCTAAGCATCATATATTATCTCCCAAGCTATGCCAGGATTGAGCCCTGAACACTGATGAGTGTGGTCTCCATCTTCAAGAAAAAGAAATCTAACTTGATTGTGTCCTAGTAATTTATCTAAGAAGGAATTATTCAGAATCAAAATTTGTGCACCCCCTTTCTCTCTACTATTGGCCTCACAGCTATCAGCTCCTAGGTTTTTGCATTCTTATTATCACAGATGAATTTGCTGTCTAGTCCTTTAATAACCTCTTCACAGTTTCTCTTTTCATCATTTCTCTCTATTTTGCCTTTTTTTTTTCCCAGCAAGCTTGAGAGGCAACAAACTTCAGATTTCTTTATGACACAATGATCTATCTAAATAGAATATTTCTTAAGTCAAATTAATTCTCCTCCCTGTCCTTCTTGGAGGAGATTAAATTGTAGGCTTAAATCTATAATCTCACTGTTGGTTTTTTTTTTTTTTTTTTTAGTGCATTGGCTTAGAAAGTCTTGTTATTTTATTTGCAGTGTGCTCTGACTTCACCTCAAATTATTAGACGTGACCATATTCAATGTAGAATTAAAGATACTTCAGGATGGAGTCACTTTTTTTTTTATCTTTGCAAATATAGCCTATTTCATTCACCAACATTCAGTCAAAGAAATAGCAAGGATGTTATAGCATATATTTTGAGACTGGTTTAACATTTCCATGACTATAGATTTTCTGCTAAGAAGTTTTTGTAATTGTTTTTTTTCTTCCAAAAAGAAAATTGATAACCCAGATAGTATACACTCAATCTTTGTCAAATGTTGTTTATTCGAATTTTGTTTCTAGATAGTTATATTTTCTAACTTGTATAAATAAAAATAACTCTAAGTACTCACAGTAAATAAAAGAAATCTGATTTTTCTGTAGCAATTTACCCTTAATAAATTAGGATGAGTGATATTTTTTTCCTTGAAGAATTTTAAATTACTTGAGTAATACATTTTCAAAAAAGTTTCCAACAGACATCAAATTTTATATTTCTCAGCTCAGCTCTCAGCATTGGAACTCAAATTTCAAAAGTTTTAGCTTAGAATTCATTACCAAGCTTCCTTCCTTCCTTCCTTCCTTCCTTCCTTCCTTCCTTCCTTCCTTCCTTCCTTCCTTCCTTCCTTCCTTCCTTCCTTCCTTCCTTCCTTCCTTCCTTCCTTCCTTCCTTCCTTCCTTCCTTCCTTTTTTTTTTTGTTTTTGGGCCACACCCGGTAACGCTCAGGGGTTACTCCTGGCTATGTGCTCAGAAGTTGCTCCTGGCTTGGGGGACCATATGGGACACCGGGTGATCGAACCGCGGTCCATCCAAGGCTAGCGCAGGCAAGGCAGGCACCTTACCTTTAGCGCCACCGCCCGGCCCTCTCTTTCTCTTTCTCTTTCTTTCTTTCTTTCTTTCTTTCTTTCTTTCTTTCTTTCTTTCTTTTTTCTTTCTTTCTTTCTTTCTTTCTTTCTTTCTTTCTTTCTTTCTTTCTTTCTTTCTTTCTTTCTTTCTTTCTTTCTTTCCTTCCTTCTTTCTTTCTTTCTTTCTTTCTTTCTTTCTTTCTTTCTTTCTTTCTTTCTTTCTCTTTCTTTCTTTCTTTCTTTCTTTCTTTCTTTCTTTCTTTCTTTCTTTCTTTCTTTCTTTCTTTCTTTCTTTCTTTCTTTCTTTCTCTTTCTTTCTCTTTCTTTCTTTCTTTCTTTCTTTTTTCTTTCTTTCTTTCTTTCTTTCTTTCTTTCTTTCTTTCTTTCTTTCTTTCTTCTTTCTTTCTTTCTTTCTTTCTTTCTTTCTTTCTTTCTTTCTTTCTTTCTCTCTTTCTTTCTTTTTCTTTCTTTCTTTCTTTCTTTCTTTCTTTCTTTCTTTCTTTCTTTCTTTCTTTCTTTCTCTTTCTTTCTTTCTTTCTTTCTTTCTTTCTTTCTTTCTTTCTTTCTTTCTCTCTCTTTCCTTCTTTCTCTCTCTCTTTCTTTCTTTTTCTTTCTTTCTTTCTTTCTTTCTTTCTTTCTTTCTTTCTTTCCTTCTTTCTCTCTCTTTCCTTCTTTCTCTCTCTCTTTCTTTCTTTTTCTTTCTTTCTTTCTTTCTTCCTTCTTTCTTTCTTCTTTCTTCCTTCTTTCTTTCTTTCTTTATTTCTTTCTTTCTTTCTTTCTTTCCTTCTTTCTTTCTTTTTCTTTCTTTCTTTCTTTCTTTCTTTCTTTCTTTCTTTCTTTCTTTCTTTCTTTCCTTTTTCTCTCTCTCACTTTCTTTCTTTCTTTATTTAATTTTTCTCTCTCTATCAGTTTCTTTCTTTCTTTCCTTTTTCTCTCTCTCTCTCTTTCTTTCTTTTTCTTTCTTTCTTCTTTTTTCCTTCCTTCCTTCCTTCCTTCTTCCTTCCTTCCTTCCTTCTTCCTTCCTTCCTTCTTCCTTCCTTCCTTCCTTCCTTCCTTCCTTCCTTCCTTCCTTCCTTCCTTCCTTCCTTCCTTCCTTCCTTCCTTCCTTCTTTCTTTCTTTCTTTCTTTCTTTCTTTCTTTCTTTCTTTCTTTCTTTCTTTCTTTCTTTCTTTCTTTCTTCTTTCTGATCTGTGTCTATTCTGTCTCTGCATTGAAATAATTGCCAAGGGGCTCAGGAAACCACATGGTGTGCCAGGAATCAAACCCAGTTGGTCATGTGTAAAAGGTTCTCAAGAACCTTACCTACTGCACTTTCACTCCAGTTCCCAAGTTTTGTGCTTTTATTTTATTATTTATTTATTGGGGCAGAGAAGATGGCCACACACAGCATTGCTCCAGGACTATTCCTGAGTCTGTGCTCAGAGGTCAGTCCTAGAGTGGAAAACAGTGTCTTGTGTGGTGCCTGTGATCAAACCATGGTCAACCAAATAGAAGGTCAACCTTAATTCCTGCACTATCTTTTCAGACCCTTGTTCTTTAAATTCAAAAGACCTTTGTATTCTTTTGTGTTTTACAATATATTATCTAAAGATATATGTACATATTTATATATCACATATATATGATATACAGCTATATATACAGGGATATGTAGTACCCTTTACATGTATAACATCAAAACAAAATTGCATTAGGCCAGAGAGTTAGCACAACAGGAAAGGTACTTGCCACAATCCCTAGCATATGCTTCCCAGAGCACCACCCAGGAGTTATCCTTGAGCAGGGTCAGGAATAAAACCTGAGCACAGCCAGGTGTGTCCTCAAAAACAAACAAAAATTAAATAAAAATATTTTAGTCTTTGTATTTTATGTATAAAATTTATATTACGACTTCATTTTATATAGCATGTATGTGTACAGATGTACTTGTAAATATATTTTACAGTAATTTTGACTGGGCCAGAGCAATAATATGATGCAGGAATTAAGGCACTTGCTTTCCATGTAGCTACCCTGCTAGATCCTTGTAACCCTGCACTTGCCTCTCCTAAGCACAAAGGAACTGCCTCTTCCAAAATAAAAGAAATAAAAAGATTGACTATATGGAAAATATAATATTATTTTAAAAGGCTTATATTTCAGAAGTACTATTTGCTTTAGCAAAAAGATTAAATATCTCATCATATTACAACCTACTAAAAGTAAAACATTGGTATAATAATGCATACTTTGAAGTAAATATACCAAAAATCAACCTAAAATACATATTTAAATAAAGGGAGATTACTTGAAATTAGCAGTCAAAGCATAAGTGACATTAAAGCAGATAACTCATTATAAAATGAGATATAAAAAAGAGGATTATTTTATAAGATTTGGGAATTAAATTACCCCAAGTGGATCTCAAAGTCAGTAGCTAAGGGGAATCTATTATATACATCATAGCATTTTATGTATACACTTTAAATTTCTTATTATAACACTATGATGTGATATACCACATTGTTTGTGACCTAGTGATTCTAGACATTAAATGTTCAAACACCAATTCCACCATATGTGTGACTTTCCTTCACCAGTGTCTTCAATTTTCTAGCTACCACCACAACCTTCCTCTTTACAGGCACAAACAAATTTACTTTATATTGTTTCTTACAACACAAAGGCAAATGGAATTTTCAAAACTTAGATCAACATGGGTCAATTTGAAATAATTGTTATATCTCTCCATGGTGTTACTAATATCAGTGTTGAAGTATTTACTGTGTTTGGTTGGTATTAGTTGAGCTTTCTTTGTTACTGTTTAGGCTCACTGAACTTGGTAGATTACTATGTAACTTTCCCATTAAAATTCCTGTGATAGTACTAGATTGACTCTACTACAAAAGTTTGAAGTGTCCTGCAGTTGCTTTTAGCCAGGAATTATAGATCTGGAGCAAATTTGGTTGCTTAGAGGTTTGGCAAGGTTAAGTCACAGAGCTGAACCCTTTCAGTTCAAGGGTGTGACACTGGGCTGTTGTGGCTCATACAAAAAAACGGAATCTCTCCCCACCCCAGAAATAACACCCAGATCAGAATACCTGGGAAGTGTTGGTGGTCATTATTTTTTTTTGAAGCTTGATAGAGTAACCAGATTATTTTTATCTGCTGGGAAGATGGTGAGCATGAGAAAAGGCTGCTAGCTTTTCCAGTGACATTTCTAAAACAAAACCAGAGTTTTCAGCCCCAGTTCAGCTGCTAATATTATTTAAGTTCAGTGACAGAGTTGGGCCATTCCTTTTGGAGGGTTGGGAAATGGTACTGGATTGCTGTAGTTCACTTAGAAAGGGGACATCTAACACCACCCATTATAAGAATGTCACAGAGATATCAGCCTAGAACAGGCTATCTGGAAAGTAACGCTGGCCATTTTATTATTATTTTCCTTTGGAGCTTCATGGAAGTATATACTTTTTTTGTTTAGATGGAAGTTAATATTTTATTCTTCCCCTAGATTTCCTTTAAAAATTAGTCCTTTAGGGCATGAGAGATAGTATAGTGGTAGGGTATTTGTCTTGCACGCTGCACACCCGGGACAAACCCGTGATCAATTCCTGGAATCCCATGTGGTCCCCTGAACCAGCCAGGAGCGATTTCTGAGCTCAGACCCAGGGGTAACCACTGGGCACCACTGTGTGTGGCCCCAAAACAAACAAACAAACAAATAATAGTCCTTCAGTTCTTTTTGTTTTTTGTTCGTTTTGCGTCAAACCTGGTGGCGCTCAGTGTTTACTCCTGGCTCTGTGCTCAGACATCGCTCCTGCCAGGCAAGGGGGATCATATGGGATGCCAGGATTTGAACTACCGTTCATCCTGGATCGGCTGCGTGCAAGGCAAACGCCCTACTGTTGTGCTATCTTTCCAGCCCTCCTTTAGTCCTTTCTAAGATCAGTTTTATTTTCCCAGCAAAATTGAGAAGATATGAGATTTATTGTACAAATCCCCTTTCATCACACATAGTTTGCTACCTATTACAAATATGCCCACCAAAGATTGATGAAACTACATTGGCATATCATAATCTCTCTTGGTGTTGTGTGTTCTATGGCTTGTTTTTTAATTTTTGTTTGTTTGTTTGTTTGTTTTTGAGTCACCCGGCAGCGCTCATGGTTTACTCCTGGCTCTATGCTCAGAAATCGCTCCTAGCAGGCTCAGGAGACCATATGAGATGCAGGGATTTGAACCACCATCCTTCTGCATGCAGGGCAAATGCCTTACCTCCATGCTATTTCTTCAGCCCTGTTCTATGGCTTTTTATATAACTTTATATGCTATGTGCCCAACTTAAAAGAATTTTCACTTCCTAAATATCTTCTGTATACTGTTTATTTATCATTTCCCTACCAACATTTTCTAATCATTGATCTTTTTCACTCTCTCCACATTTTGGCCTTTTTCAGAGTGTCATATAGTTGGAATCAGACCATAGGGCCTTTTAAATATAGTTTCTTTCACCTAATAATATGCATTTAAAGCTCCACTATGTCTTTTCATGGCTTGTTAGCTCAGCTCTTTTTACTCCTGAATAACATTCCATTTACTGAATGTGCCACGGTTTAGTTACTCATTCACCTATTTGAAAGCACATCTTTATTGCTTCTAAGTTTTGGTCATTATAAAGAAAGCTGCTATAAATATCCATGGGCAGATTTTGTTGACAGAAATTTTCAATTTTGGGGGGTGGGCAAATTCTAAATAGTTTCTGGGTTATATGGTAAGAGTTTGTTTTATTTTATAAGAAATCAAACTATCTTCTTAGGGGGTGGGTGGTCTCCTAAATAGTATTCAGGAAGTTCAGGAATTACTTTGGCAATGTTTGATCTTGTTTTTTTTTTTTTTTTTCGGGCCACACCCGTTTGATGCTCAGGGGTTACTCCTGGCTAAGCGCTCAGAAATTGCCCCTGGCTTGGGGGGACCATATGGGACTCCGGGGGATCGAACCGAGGTCGCGGTCCTTCCTTGGCTAGCACTTGCAACCTTACCTCTAGCGCCACCTCACTGGCCCCAATGTTTGATCTTGTTATGAGAACATAATAACTTAAAGCTCTGCCCAGTGGTTTTGGGGACCTCCAGAGTCTCATTCTGTGCTGCTTGAGATGGAACATGGGGGCTTCCATATACAATCATGGCTGACAACCTTTTGAGCCATCTCCTTCTTTCCAAACTATCCTCTTGTGGGGTGTGCTGAGGGATGCTGAGGGATGCTCAGAGATTACTTCTGGTAGGATTTGAGGGATTTAATGGAGTTCTGGGGATTAAACCCAAGCCAGCAGCATGCAAGACAAATGTCCTGTTTACTGTGTTCTGTTCATTCCAAGGCCCTCTTCCCAAGAGGGTGAGGGGAAGGGTTTGGGAGGCCACAATCTGGCAGTGCTTAGAGAGCTCTATTGGGGATGCTCAAGGGACTTCGTAGTGTCAGAGATGAAACCAGATTGGCCTCATGCACAATAAGCACCTTAACCACTGTAATATATGTTCAGCATTTTTATACATATATGAAAAACATATATGTATATACATATATGAGTGAAACCCTATATAAAATAGTGTAATATGATATAGATATAGTTGCATTTCAGCTTCTACATGTGTGTTCCTGGAGAGATTCTTTCTTTGTAGAGTAAGAACTACAAAAGTAGTCAAGATAAGGTGTTTCAGTATTGATTCAATATGACCCTATGTTGATCATGGTAATAAAATTCTCTGCCACTAAAATTACAAGTCCCCTATCTATTGCTGAACATAGCTTGGGAGAATTAACTTCTCCATGAGAAGTCAGAAAATCTTGGTGAAGGGTAAGACTTTGAATTTTATATTTAGAAATGTGGGTTTGGGTAACAGATTTATAATTTTTTATTTGTAAATATTTGTAAAAATTTATAAAAATTCGTACATTGTTATGTTAAAATTTTTTGTTTTGATTGTTAGGCTATGCCTGACAGTACTCAGGACTTATTCCTGACTCTGCTCAGGAATCAATTCTAGTGGTGCTCCGGGGACCATATTCAATGCCAGGGATCGAACCAGAGCTGACTACATACAAGACAAATGCCTTACCCCTGAACAATCTCTCCAGTCCAGACTTGTTATTTAAAATGATAATAACATGTCATGATTTTCTGAGAGTAAGGTTATTTGTGCCTGTTGAAATGATAGTGTAGACCAGTATAGCTAGTTGTCCAAACTTTTCATTACTAAAAATTCTTCCCAATTTCATGGTTCAGATTTTCTTATAATTAATAAACAAAAGTAATTGGTGTCACTTATTGTCCATTGGTAATTCAATTAATTATCTTTTTATTGAATAGCCATTTTATTTTTCTATACTTAGTCTAATAGGCTTGAGGAAGTATATATTGGTTATTTTCACTTCAGATTTGTCATTTTGGTTAAATCCAATAATTTTCAGTGGTTACATAAGCAGAGAAAAGCTAGTTAGCAGCAACTATCTTTTCCCCTTCATTCCAGTAAAATCTATTGATTTTCATATATCTTTAATCCTATAAAATAGTTATAAAAATTGTAATAATAAATACATAGAGCACTGCTTTAAAAAATTTTGTGCTTATTATTCTACTCAGAAATAATCTGGGACTCAGGAGCTATTACTACCTTCTCTTCACTGATAAGAAAACTGAATAATTGGGGCCGGAGAGATAGCATGGAGGTAAGGCGTTTGCCTTTCATGCAGGAGGTCATCGGTTCGAATCCCGGCGCCCCATATGGTCCCCTGTGCCTGCCAGGAGCAATTTCTGAGCCTGGAGCCAGGAATAACCCCTGAGCACTGCCAGGTGTGACCCAAAAACCAAAAAAAAAAAAAAAAAAAAAGAAAACTGAATAATTAAAAACCTTGTCCAAGATCAACGCTCAAAAAAGTGGTAGACTGGGGGCAGGAGAGATAGCACAGCTGTAGGGTGCTTGCCTTTCACGAAGCCTATCCAGGATGGACAGTGGTTTAAATCCCAGCATCCCATATGTTCTCCCTTGCCTGCCAGTAGCGATTTCTGAGCACAGAGCCAGGAGTAACCCCAGAGCACCACCGGGTGTCCCCCCAAAATGGTAGAGCCAAGATTTAAAATTATAGTTAGGGGTCAAAGTTATTTGTAGTTTTACTGTTTCTCTAATGAAATAACCATTGGATCATCGTTTTTAAAAGATTAGTATTAGGAGCAGGAGCAGTAGCACAGTGGTAAGGCGTTTGCCTTGCACACGGCCAATACAGGATGAACCTGGTTCAAATCCCAGCATCCCATATGATCGAGACTGCCAGGGGAGACTTCTGATCGCAGAGCCAGGATGCCTGAGCGCCGGTGGACTCCAAAACAAAATCAAAAGAAAGAAAGAAAGAAAGAAAGAAAGAAAGAAGAAAAGAAAGAAAGAAAGAAAGAAAGAAAGAAAGAAAGAAAGAAAGAAAGAAAGAAAGAAAAAAGAAAGAAAGAAAGAAAGAAAGAAAGAAAGAAAAGAAAGAAGAAAGAAAAGAAGAAGAAGAAGAAAGAAAGAAAGAAAGAAAGAAAGAAAGAAAAGAAAGAAAGAAAGAAAGAAAGAAAGAAAGAAAGAAAAGAAAGAAAAAAAAAGAAAGAAAGAAAGAAAGAAAGAAAGAAAGAAAGAAAAAGAAAGAAAGAAAGAAAGAAAGAAAGAAAGAAAGAAAGAAAAAGAAAAGAAAGAAAGAAAGAAAGAAGAAGAAAGAAAAAAGCCTAGTATTAAATGATCATGGATGCCATAATTTTTACAATTTTTGTAATACAAGTAAAGTTCTTTTAAGCAACTAAAATATAATTCAATGTGAATTATACTGTTACCTATGAAAATTATTATGAGTTATAAATGTGTAGTTTTGAATATTGCATACATAGCTTGATCTGTTTCTGGGAGGTCTATATTGATCAATCAGAGGCAATTTGTTTCTTCATTCTTGTCTCTTTACCTTAGAGATGGGCATACAATAATATTTTGCTTTTGTTTTTGCTTTTTGGGCCACACCCTGTGATACTCAGGTAATACTACTGTGGTCAGAAATTGCTCCTGTCTGGCTCAGGGACCAGATGGGATGCCCAGAATCGAAACCACAAGGCAAATACCCTACTGATGTACTCTCTCTGACCCCAGAATAATCCTGATACTATAAAATTAAAAGTTGAGTTATTTGATCCACTAGGCATATTAGTAAGCAATGTCAGTTTTTTATTTTGTTTTGTCTTGGGGTCACACCCGGCAGCGCTCAGGGGTTCCTCCTGGCTTTTTGCTCAGAAATCACTCCTGGCAGGCTTTTGGACCATATGGGATGTCAGGATTTGAACAACCGTCCTTCTGAATGCAAGGCAAATGCCCTACTCCATGCTATCACAAATTAAGTGGAAGAATGTTTTGAGGACACAGGGATGCTTCTAGACTTTGTAAACCTTTTTTTTTTTTCTTTCTTTTTTCTTGGTTTTGATTTTTGGGTCACACCTGGCTGCGCTCGCTCAGGGAACCATATGGGATGCCGGGATTAGAACCACCGTCCTTCTGCATGCAAGGCAAATGCCTTACCTCCATGCTATATCTCTGGTCCCGCAACATCAGGTAAAAAAAAACGAAAACTGTGTAACACCTTCCTCAAATCTAGTATAGTATCCTAAACAAAATAACATAAGGCAAATATTACTATTTACACTTTACAGATGAGAACATTAAAGAAGGAAAATGTGTTGTTCAAAGTTATGGAATTAAGACCAAGGATATGGCCCGGAGAGATAGCACAACGGCGTTTGCCTTGCAAGCAGCCGATCCAGAACCAAAGGTGGTTGGTTCGAATCCTGGTGTCCCATATGGTCCCCCGTGCCTGGCAGGAGCTATTTCTGAGCAGACAGCCAGGAGTAACCCCTGAGCAATGCTGGGTGTGGCCCAAAAACAAAAACAAATAAGACCAAGGATATAGCTATTGGTCAAACACTTGTATAGTATTCATGAGGTCCTTTATTTGATCCCCCCCGAACTGAAAAACAAAACCAAAAAAAAAAAACTGTAATCACACCTAAAAACACAGAAAAGAAAAACAAGGTTCAAATTATCTTGGTTAGTTTGAAGGAAAGGCCAGTGAGAAACTTGGTTCTGAAATCTTAACTTCAGAGTCATCATTGTTTTCCTTGGCAAAACTTCTAAGCTTATTGAATACCTTCTTTGTTTCTTTTCTTAGACAGTTTTTAGTTTGTTGTTGCTTGGTTTTTATATATTTGGGGGCCACACATGGCTGTTCTCAGGGCTTACTCCTGGTTTGGCTGGCAAGGGAACCCTAAGGGATACAGGGATCAA
The DNA here is from genome assembly GCF_024139225.1 of Suncus etruscus. Taxonomy (NCBI): domain Eukaryota; kingdom Metazoa; phylum Chordata; class Mammalia; order Eulipotyphla; family Soricidae; genus Suncus; species Suncus etruscus. The sequence continues at coordinate 135,413,578 of NC_064851.1, forward strand.
AACCAAGTCTCTCTGGTCCCTGTGATTCTTTTTTAAGCAGCATCCTAGACAATAGTCTTGACTTGGTTATCTTCAAGAGTTCAGATGACTTTGAGTGTGACTTTAGTAGTTTACACATAAATGTGTGTTTGGCTATTATCTTATTTATTTATTTTTGGCGGTGAGGCCCAGAGCATAGTGCTGCATGTAAACTTCCTCATGGGCAGTGAATAATCATTATATGGTTGCCAAATTAGTTCAGCTAGTTTGAATGTTAAGCAGGAAGACAAGGGCACAGAGGTGTTCCCCCAACTTTGGCAGGAAACTAATGACAAAAACCTTTAACCAGAGGAAAAATAGCTTCAGCGTCAGTAAAAAGGTCTGAGTTCAGAATAATTATCATTAGTAAGTGATTAGAGTAGCGCTTTCTAAATTGGGCTGATGGACTATTTGCATCTGAATCACCCAGGGGCATTTGTTAACGTCCTGGGCTCCACCCTTTACCTATTGAATCAGAATCTCTGGGTTGGTACCATGTATTTATAACATCATCTCACTTTCAGAGGAAGCAGTGAAATAAATGCAAGAGGGTAGAATTGTTAGTTCTATTCAAAAGCCTGTTTTTTTTTTTTTCTGTTTTAAAAATACCACAGGTGAAAAAGGAGCACAATTGCTCCTTTCTTTTTTTTTTGTTTTTGTTTTTTTTGTTTTTTTTTTCTTTTCGGGCCACACCCGTTTGATGCTCAGGGGTTATTCCTGGCTAAGCACTCAGAAATTGCCCCTGGCTTGGGGGGCCCATATGGGACACCGGGGGAACGAACCGTGGTCCTTTCCTTGGCTAGCGCTTGCAAGGCAGACACCTTGCCTCCAGCGCCACCTCGCCGGCCCCTCCTTTCTTAAATATGGGCTGCACATAGTAACTAACCTCTCCAAAAGGAGTGAGTAAAAAATGACTACAGTGAAGAAACTTGAGGAGCAGCTCTTCAGCGAACCACCAGGTCAACCCCAACTACAGGAAATTGCAGTATGTATACTCTTTTTAAAAACTTATGAAATGATACATTTTTTCACAACATAAATTATTTATAGTATAAAAGAAATGCAGGGCATGGTTGAGATACAAGCACCGGAATGAGAGGTCCAGGGAATTAACTTCGGGTATGATAAATGGTGTGGTTATAATGAACAAAATTTAATTTCCAAGATCTGTAATAGTTCCCTAGGAAATTATTATCATCATTTAGGTAACAAGTTTGCAATAGTGTTAATGTTTTTTTATAGTGTTAATAATGTTTCTAGTCTAGATATTAAGTGCCCACACCTCACCACCATCAAAGTGACCAATATCCCCACCACTGGGGGCCGGAGTGATGGTGCAGCAATAGGGCGTCTGTTTGCCTTGTACGTGACTGACCTAGGATGGACCGCAGTTCCATCATTCAGCGTCCCATATGGTCCCCTGATCCAGGAGTGATTTCTGAAGGCATATCCAGGAGTAACCCCTGAGCGTCACCGGTATGCCCTCTACCAAAATATCCCCACTTCTGTCCTTATATATGTGATAGGAAGTGATGCAAATGACACTGATTCCAATAGGCTTCCTCCCCACCATACACTGCCCAGATCTATCATGAGGAACACCTCTGGAAGATTCCATTACAGAAGATTCTAAGAAAATGCTTATAACTGGTATGTCAAAGAGTTATCCAAATTTGAGTTCACCAAAAATCATGCAAATCTTGAAAATCTATCATCACAAAGAACTTAATTTGTAGTGATGGGCACACTCAGCAGTGCCCAGGGCTTATTCCTGTCTCTGTACTTAGGGATCAGATCTTGTAGGGGGTTGGGAACAGGGACAGGGATTGAAATCTGGGTCAGTCACAGGTAAGGCAAGCACCATTTTTGCTGTCATATCTGAGAGCTTTAATATATATTAATTAATTAATAATAATAATTATTAATATTTTTGGACACCCTGAGAAAGGCCAGGTGTTCAAAATAATTCAAAAACAATTTTGTTTAACTTTGAAAACTTTTGTTAAGGTAACATATACTTATTATTTGGGGGGTGTTGGGTCATGTGCTCAGGTTATCCCTCTGGGATCATTCCTGGCATGCTTGGAAGACTATATGGGGCACCAAGGATTGAATCTGGGTCTACTATATGCAAGGCAAGTGCCTTACCTGCTGTACTATCTCCCTGGACTCTCAATATTGGTAGCCTTTTGCAAGAATTTCATAATAGGGGGAATTTTCTGTAGAGATTATAAAATTACTCTTATTCACTTTTCTATAAATATAAAATATCTATTACTGTTTTTGGAGAAATGAGGGCAAGCCCCAGTAGTGGTCAATGTTTACTCCTGGTTTTATGCTCAGGAATCACTTCTGGTGGTGCTTTAGAACCATACAAGATGCTGGGATTATGCCTGGATTGGCCAAATTCAAAGAAAGTGTTTTACCTGCTGTACTCTCTCTGCAGTCCTCAAATATTTTATCTTTTGAAAATACTTTAGAGTGCTTATAATAATTGGAAACAGTTAAATGATAGAGAGCAAGATTTATGTAGCAGCATGAGTAGATTGTTTAACAAAAGCTAGCCCTGGACTAGGAGCAATCAGAGCTTTCTGATTAATGTTGTAGATAAGAAATTATGGTAGGGGTCATAGCAATAGTACAGCAGGTAAGGTGCTTGCCCTGCACACAGCCAACCTGGGTTCAATCCCCAGCATCCCACATGATTCCCTGCAGAGTCAGGAAAATCTCTGAGCACTGCCTGGTGTGGCCCTCAAATTAAAAAAGAACAAACAGAAATTCTGATGTTTGTTTTAGCATAGAGAATATAGTTCTTAAAATAGTTCATTTTTAGTACATTGGGTGTCTTTTTTTAGGGAGGAAAAAAGAGAGGTTCTATAAATTAGTGGGGCTTTTTAAAACAAATTTTGAAAAAGAAAGTAGTAACATTCATTGAGGCTTCTTTTTTCTACCAAGCTCTGTTCCAAGCATTTCTTAGTTTAGCTTATTTAAAATTCCCAATAGCCTCATGAAGAGGCACTGTACTAACCCCTTCTTACAAATGAGAAGGAGGCTAAGAGAGGTTAAGCGATTTGTAGGGACCCCTGCAAGGATGCACATATCTCCCAATTCTGATCTCTTGACTCCTGTACTGTACTGCTGCAATGTGGCTTTCTCCAGTGAGACTATAATCTCTCTAATTTAGGTTAATAAAGTATCATATAATTGGTGATTTGTTTATTTCTTTTAACTCTACTCTGTTCATTTTTTACATGATGCTCTTAGAAATTTTTGTCTCTACCTTCCTTGTAAATTATAAATTGACTATATCTAACCCCCAACTGCTACTACTTTCTACCTGTTGGGCCAGAGTGACAACTTAAAAAATTGGAGCACATGTTTCACAGTTTAGAGCTCTGAATTCAAATATTAATATTATATGATACTACCAGATCTCCTTAGCACTGATCTTGGAGTGTTAGTTGCTTCTCCAGAATTTTTAGATCTGGCCCCCCAAAGCAAAGAAAACCAAATAGCCTATCCCAATAAAATAAAATATACTACTATTTGTGTATACATTTACCTGTTGATTGATTTGGGGATTGACAATTTGTTGGCATTTGTTGGCAATTTTGAGTAAATCTGTAACATTCTAATGAAAGTCTTTGTTTTAAAACTTATTTTTATTTTAGTTGGTTAAATGCCTATGTATGAATGGAAGTGTTGAGTTTTATAAGTTTATGGTAAAAATTTAAAGGGAAAATCACTTTTTTTTTAATTTAGAGGCAAAAATGATAGCACAGTAGATAATGCATTTGCCTTGCACCTGGCCAACTTGGCTTTGATCCCTGGCATCCCATATGGTTCCACGAACCTGACTAGAGTGAGAGCGAAGCTAGAGATAACCCCTGAGCACCACCATGGGTTATGTGGCACAAAAACAAAAACAAAATTTTATTTAAGTAAAGAAAAAACGGTTACAAAGATAGTTTTAGGCATATAATATTTCAACACAAATCCCAGTACCAGTGCCAACTTCCATTACCAGTGCTCCCATACTCTGTCTGTGTCCCTTCCATTGCCCCACCTGTCTGCCACCTGAATAGGCATGTTACTAAGTTCAGCGGTTGCAACTTAGAGCTCATGTTTCTAGTGTTGTTGAGTCTGTGCTTTGGATTTACAGCTATACTACTCTCTCACATTCCTAATATAATAAAACCCCCATTAACTCCCTTTCTCAACTTCAACCTCTTCCTTCCCACCTTGGTTACTTTACTCTTCTGTCCTCTTCCCTAAGTTCTGGGGTCAAGGGTGATCCGGGTATCCTCCCCTTTACAATGAAAGATCTTTTTTATAGATTGGTAGGGGTTGTTATTATTTTGCATTCTTGTCTGCAGGTTTTGAGAATTTTACCCTTGACAACGCTTACTAGTGAGAGTCTTTTAAAATGGAGCCATGCAATGGATGGATATCTGTATCTCTTTCTGAAATTTAATTTGCATTTTCTGAATACCTAATGATGCCCTGTATGTTTGTATGTAATTGTTTTCCATTCATCTATAGTCATTGGTGAAATTCTAATTCAGATCTTTTGTCCTATTTTTTTTTTTTTTTTTTTTTTTTTTTGGTTTTTGGGTCACACCTGGCAGTGCTCAGGGGTTATTCCTGGCTCCAGGCTCAGAAATTGCTCCTGGCAGGCACAGGGGACCATATGGGGCGCCGGGATTCGAACCGATGACCTCCTGCATGAAAGGCAAACGCCTTACCTCCATGCTATCTCTCCGGCCCCTTTTGTCCTATTTTTAATTAGGTTGATTGTTATTTTATATTGAGTTGTAAAAATATTTTATGTATTCTGAATATAAATCTCCTATGAGATAAATATTTGTATATATTTTCTCCCCATCTACAGCTTTTTTTTTTGGAATTTGTGCTTTTTCAATTTAAGTAAAATGCAATTTATTAAATTTTTGATGCCTTGTGCTTTTCTCTTATATAGAAAATCTTTGTTAAAAGGTTAACTCCCAATTGACCCATAAATTCTATGAAATTTGAATCTATATTCCAATAGTCTTTTTCTTTTTTCTTTTTTTTTTGTTTTTGTTTTTGGTTTTTGGGCCACATCTGGCGGTGCTCAGGGGTTACTCCTGGCTGTCTGCTCAGAGGTAGCTCCTGGCAGGCACGGGGGACCATATGGGACACCGGGATTCGAACCAACCACCTTTGGTCCTGGATCGGCTGCTTGCAAGGCAAACGCCGCTGTGCTATCTCTCCGGGCCAATAGTCTTTTTCATAGAAATTGAGAAGCTGTCAATAAAATACAGATGCAAATGAAAAGGACATCAAATGAATAAAATAATAAAACCTAAATGGGCCAGAGCAATAGCACAGAAAGTAGAGTGTTTGCCTTGCATGCAGCTGATCTGGGACAAACTCAGGTTTGATCCCTGGCATCCCATCTAATCCCTGAGCCTGTCAGGAGCGATTTCTTTTTCTTTTATTTTCTTTTTTGCTTTTTGGGTCACACCCGGTGGCTCTCAGAGATTGCTCCTGGCAGGGACAGGGTACTTTATGGGATGCCGGAGATCAAATCCAGGTCCTTCCCAGGTCGGTCATGTGCAAGACAGACACCCTGCCACTGTGCTATCGCTCCAGGCCCTCCAGGAGCAATTTCTGAGTGCAGAGGCAGGAGTATCCCCTGAACGCCATCAGCTGTGGCCCAAAACAAAACCAATCAACCAAACAAAAACAAAACCAAAAAGTAGAGAACAAAATTAAATGACAAGGGCTTGAGTAACAGTACAAGAAGTAGCATATTTGCCTTGCATGGTGCCCACCTGGGTTCAAATCCTGGCATCCCATATGGTTCCCTGAGCACCACCAGGAGTCATTCTTCAGTGCAGAGCCAGGAGTAAATTCTGAGCATCACTGGGTGTGGTTCAGAAACCAGACTAAACAGAAAACAATAAAGTAAGATGATATAAAAAATAACGGGGCCGCAAACATCACTAACCCACATTACTCTTTTTATCTTAAGTACTGCACAATCCTAATCACAGACCAAAGCCGTACATTGTGTGTGACAACCCCAAACAGTTTCAAAAGACATAAAATGGACACTTATTTCTTTCGAATATTTTGTGTTTTTTCTCTGACAGCTATAAGTCTTACTAAATATTCTCTTATACAGTGACGATTCTAACCACTTTTTATCTTCTCTTTATGAGCTGTTCAACAAGGAATTTTGTTGAAAGAGTCTCCCAGTTTAATGCTTATGATTGAACCATGTCATGGGGATTGTTGGACTTGTTCTTATGGCTCCCATACGTGCCAATAACACCATGTGGCATTGCTCCTTTTTTGCATAGGCATATTAAAATGGGAAAATACTATACATACAAATAAGATCCTATCTAATAGAGATTGGAACTCACAAATCTTATTGTGCAAAGGGACCTTACACCCTGAACATTGACATAACGACCTGGCACAGGCCTCAGAAGAAAGGGCATTTTCCATTCACCCCTGAACCAGGGAAGCCATCCATGAAACATCCAGGTTTGTCTATAACATCACCTGGAAGCAATCCTCTGCGCACGGAAGACCCTACCACTGCTCAGACATCAACCTGCTCAAAAGAGACTTCCCTTAACACTAAGAAGACTTAACAACAACGACCTGCTTACAGGACAGGGCTCTCTGCATTGCCCTTTAATGGTGAGGTGAAACAAGAAGACGCTCCACATCCTGACTTCAATGTAGGATATGCAGATTCCAGGATATTTAATACAGAAACATGATACCAACAAAAGAGACTGTGTGAAAAATAAAAGTGTGTTGGCACTACAGACAATGTCTTGGATTGGACGATCTAGCTTGCCTGGAGCCTAGAGTTGGTCTTATGCCAAGAAACTTCAGGGGTCGGGTCTCTTTGTATTTAGGCCAAGGTTATTCCTTTCCATTCCCCTCATATTTTGGTGGGCCTATGCAAACACAATTGCCACTCTAACACCGTTTTTACTGTGCTCCTTTGACTCTAATCCTTAAAAAAAACAAAACACTTAAAATTTGAGGTTAACTTAAGCTAATATGCATGTACATGGAAATGTAAAAAATACTATGCCTCTAATGTTTAAGGAGTTACGTAAGTTTTATGGCTTTAGATTGCCTTGTGTGCTGTTAAGAAATATTATAATGTGCTACAATCTGGGGACTCGAGGGACAAAATAATCGCACATGGATTCTGTTTTATTTTATCTTAACATTCTTTGGCTGAAAGTTCAAAGTTAAGATATCAGCAAGGGGACTTCTGAGAATTATGTTATGGGTGATTGTCCTTCCACTGTAACTTTACCTTGTCCTCTTTCTTTGCATCTTTGTTCTCATAATTAAAAATAAAAAAAATGAAAAAAAAATAACGGGGCCTGAGAGATAGCGTGGAGGTAAGGTGTTTGCCTTGCATGCAAAAGGATGGTGGTTCAAATCCCAGCATCCCATATGGTCCCCTGAGCCTGCCAGGAGCAATTTCTGAGCCTAGAGCCAGGAATAACCACTGAGCTGGGTGTGACCCAAAAACAAAACAACAAAACAAACAAACAAAAAAGATTTAATAAGAAAGGAACTTAGTCCTATCCTAAGTTTCCTAAGTTCCCCCGTTTTTATGAAATTGTTCTTCTTTTCCCTTCTACTTTGGGGGGGGGGTGTTTCTGGATCACAGTTGGTGACACTCAGGGGTTACTGCTGACTCTACACTCAGAAATAGCTCCTGGTAGGCTCAGGGGACCTTATGGGAAGCTGGGATTCCAATCACTGTTCTGGATCAGCTTCGTGCAACACAAATGACCTACTGCTGTGCTATTGCTCCAGCCCCAAAATTTTAAATCGTTTACATTTTCATCTGTATTTTATTACCAGCTTCTCAATTTCTATGAAAGAAAACTAGTTGGTCAGATGCAAGGCAAGTACTTTACCCACTGTACTATTTCTCCAGCCTCTGTATGATTTTTTTGCTCCTGAAATACTTGTTCTATAATTATCCACTTGGCTCTTACTACTTCAAGTCTAATCAAATGTCACCTTACTTTTTTTTGGAGGGGGCAGTTTAGTGCTTAGCTTACACTCCAGGCTCTGAGTTCAATGATCACTCATATCGGGGGGGGGGGGGAGCACATATATTGCCAGGGATAGAACCCATGTTCTCTGTGTGAGAGACAAGTCCTTAACTTTAGTACTGTCTCCCCAACCCCAAACTTCACTGTTTTTAGTGAAAGTATTTATATATATAGTAAATAAATAATAAATAAATAACTTATATTATTTATTATTTATTTACTATATATACATATATTTTTTTACTCCTTTTTAGCTTGATAACTCGGGCTTTTGTTACCTTTTCTCTTGCAGTCTATTTAAACAAGGTTTTTAGTTCCTACACAACTACACCACATTTTATCTACTTACCATCTTCTATTATTCTTTTTTGGGGGGCACACCCAGTGATGCTCAGGGTTCACTCCTGGCTATGTGCTCAGAAATTGCTTCTGACTTGGGGGACCAAATGGGGCACCAAGGGATCAAACTTGGGTCAGCCGTTTGCAAGGCAAATGCCCTAACACTGTGCCTTCGCTTCTGCCCCTCTATTATTCTTTTTAATTTAAGTTTTGAAGGAATTATTACCTAATTTTCAACTTTTTGGAAAATAAATTACACATCTAAGGACTTCTATGTGACCAAGCATTAAAGGGAAATGCTTATGTCTGGTATTGATTTTATGTTAGAATATATAGTTTTTATGAAGATAATATTAATCTAGTTTATAATATCTGCTTGGAAATATTCTTCCTATGTGTAACTATGTGATTTAGTGATAGCTCCCATCTTACTAAGGGGTCAGCTATATAAAGATCTATATTATCTAATTATTCCATCCTCACAATAACCCAGACTCATTATTGTCACAATATTACAGAAGAGAAAATTAGGGCTTGGGATGCTTGATAATTTGCTCAGGGTCACATAATTCATTAAATTGCAGACAAAGATTTAGACTGATCACTCATGTACTTGACAATGACAAGTTTAATTTAGTATATCATATTTCAGGTACATGAAACTCTAGACTACGCTCCATGGGTTCTTGGCATCAGAGGACAGACAAATGGATTTTAGATAGTGTGAGAAAAGAATCATAATTCTCTCTTAATAGAATGTTTGTTTGTTTGTTTGCACTGAGAACTTTTCGCTCTGTGCTCAGGGATCACTCCTGACAATGTTCAGCAAATCATGTTGTGCCAGGAATCAAACCAAGATCAGCTGCACACAAGACAAATTATATACCCCGGTGCTATCTCCACAGACATTTAAATGGAATCTTATTTGACATTCTCTAGTTGTTTACTTTGATTATATAAAAACCTAAATATTGGGCCCTGAGAGACTTTGATTATATAAAAACTTAAATATTGGGCCCGGAGAGATAGCACTGCGGCATTTGCCTTGCAAGCAGCCGATCCAGGACCAAAGGTGGTTGGTTCGAATCCTGGTGTCCCATATGGTCCCCCGTGCCTGCCAGGAGCTATTTCTGAGCAGACAGCCAGGAGTAACCTCTGAGCAACGCCAGGTGTGGCCCAAAAACAAAAACAAACAAAAAAACACTTAAATATTAATCAAATCTGTATACTAAATTAATTAATATGTAAGTGTTAATTGATTGCTATATATAATTTATATACCCCAAGCCCCTTTCCTAAAACCACTTGATGGGAGTTGAAATTAATTTTCCAAAATGTCTTAAGATTATAAGATAATTCATATATCATATATTAGTTCTGAGAGCTAGAGAGATAGTACAGTGGGTAAGATGCATGCTTTGCATGAGGCCATTTCAGGTTTGATCCCTGCCATCTCATATGTGCCCCCAGCACTGCCAAAAGTAATTCTTGAGTACAGAGCCAGGGGTAACTTCTGAGCATTGCCAGCTATAGCCCCAAAGCCAACTAACCAATCAAACAAACAAAAACATTTAACAGTTCTAAGGGAGACTTGGGATAATAGTTTATAAGAGGAAGAATTCTTAGGCCTTTGAGTCAGAGAGATAGTACAGAAGGTGGGCATTTGCCATGCATATAGCTAAACCAGGTTCAATTTCCAGAATTTCATATGGTCTCAAGTACAAGAGCAATTCTTGAGTAGCAGAACCAAGAGCATAGCCATGTGTGGTCCCAAAACAAATCAAACAAACAAAATGAATTCTTGGGTCAGAAAATTAGCTTATTATGCTAAGCATATGCTTTGCATGCAGGAGAATTGGGCTCAATTTAGGTTTAACCCTCTCACTGCACATTTGTGTGTGACAAAAACTTCTAGAAAAATTTATACTTATCCATACTTAGTGGGTGGGACAAATAAAAATTGCAGGGGCTGGGCCCGGAGAGATAGCACAGCGGCATTTGCCTTGCAAACAGCCGATCCAGGACCAAAGGTGGTTGGTTCAAATCCCGGTGTCCCATATGGTCCCCCGTGCCTGCCAGGAGCTATTTCTGAGCAGACAGCCAGGAGTAACCCCTGAGCACTGCCGGGTGTGGCCCAAAAACCAAAAAAAAAAAAAAAAAATTGCAGGGGCTGGAGAGATAGCACAGCGGCATTTGCCTTGCAAGCAGCTGACCCAGGACCCAAGGTAGTTGTTTTGAATTTCAGCATCCCATATGGTCCCCCGTGCCTGCCAGGAGCTATTTCTGAGCAGATAGCCAGGAGTAACCCCTGAGCACCGCGGAGTGTGGCCCAAAAACTAAAATAAAAATAAAAATAAAAATAAATTTAAAAAAATTGCTAAAAGCGGACTGAGAAATAGCACAGTGGTAGGGTGTTTTCCTTGCAAGTGGCTGACCTAGGGACAGATCTGGGATCGATCTCTGGCATCCATTATGGTCCCCCCAGCCAGGAGTAATTTCTAAGCACAGAACCAGAAGTAAGCCCTGAGCATCAGCGGGTGTGGCCCAAAAAACACAACAAAAAATTTTAGGGTCTGAGAGATAGCATGGAGGTAGGACATTTGCCTTGCATGCAGAAGGACTGTGGTTCAAATCTCGGTATCCCATATGGTCCCCCAAGCCTGCCAGGAGCTATTTCTGTGCATAGAGCCAGGAGGAACCCCTGAGCACTCTCAGGTGTGACCCCCCCCCAATTTTTTTTTTGTTTTGTTTTTTTGTTTTTGGGTCACACCCGGCGTTGCTCAGGGGTTACTCCTGGCTGTCTGCTCAGAAATAGCTCCTGGCAGGCACGGGGGACCATGTGGGACACCGGGATTCGAACCAACCATCGTTGGTCCTGGATTGGCTGCTTGCAAGGCAAACGCCGCTGTGCTATCTCTCCGGGCCCCCCCAAAAATTTTTAATAAAAATTATTAATTAAAAAATTACAAAAATCGGGTCCGGAGAGATAGCACAGCGGCGTTTGCCTTGCAAGCAGCCGATCCAGGACCAAAGGTGATTGGTTCGAATCCCAGTGTCCCACATGGTCCCCCGTGCCTGCCAGGAGCTATTTCTGAGCAGACAGCCAGGAGTAACCCCTGAGCACCGCTGGGTGTGGCCCAAAAACAAACAAACAAAAAAAAAAAACAAAAAAAAAATAAAAACAAATTACAAAAATCCTGAACTAATTGCTTACATGTTCCAGATAATGTCAGAGAAGTCTCCTCCCCACTAGCAATTTTTCTCTGAAAAATTCACTTTCTTTCTCAGGAAAGAAAGGTTCCTAGCCTTCGTTTTCCAATTTGTACAAATGGGTATTAATATGAAGCCTACATTTATGCATAGTAAAGATGATTAACTAAGTATGTTTATCATTGTAAAACTTTAGGGTATATTAATTATGCACAGTAAGTGCTCATTAAATGCCATTAATAGGGGCGGTGAGGGGCCGGGCGGTGGCGCTAAAGGTAAGGTGCCTGCCTTGCCTGCGCTAACCTTGGACGGACCGCGGTTCGATCCCCCGGTGTCCCATATGGTCCCCCAAGCCAGGAGCAACTTCTGAGCACATAGCCAGGAGTAACCCCTGAGCGTTACTGGGTGTGGCCCAAAAACCAAAAAAAAAAAAAAAATAGGGGCTGTGAGGTGGCGCTAGAGGTAAGGTGTCTGCCTTGCAAGCGCTAGCCAAGGAAGGACCCCAAGCCAGGGGCAATTTCTGAGCGCTTAGCCAGGAGTAACCCCTGAACATCAAACGGGTGTGGTCCAAAAATGCCATTAATAATATGTGTAAATTTATTCTTCTTTTGGAGAGGGGGTGGCATGCCTGGAGGTCCTCAAGGGACTATATGAGGTGCGTGGGATTGAACCTAGGTTAATCACATGCAAAGCAAAACGCCCTACCCTCTACTATTGCCCTACCTCAGCTACATAGCTACATTTTTTTTTTTTTTTTTGGTTTTGGTTTTTGGGCCACATCTAGTGACTCTCAGGGTTACTCCTGGCTTTGCACTCAGAATTAGCTCCTGGCTTCAGGGACCATATGGGACGCTGGGGATCGAACCATGGTCCGTCCTAGGCTAGTGTGGGCAAAATAGGCAGACGCCTTACTGCTTGCACCACCGCTCTGTCCCCTAACCTACATTTTTTTCTTTTAAAATATAAAACTCTTCACGAATTTGCGTTTCTTCTTGCGCAAGGGCCATGCTAATCTTCTCTGTATTGTTCCAATTTTAGTATATGTGCTGCCGAAGCGAGCACCCCTAACATACATTTTTTAAAGAAAAATTTCTGCTTTTCAGTTCTCTCTCTTTCAAAAAGAATTTTGTTTTGTTTGGGGGCCATACCTGACAATGTTCAGGGATTGGGGCTAGTGCTAGTTCTGCACTCAGGAATCACACTTGGTGGGTTCTGGGGACCATATGTTATGAGAGGAATTGAACCCAGGTGTGTTGCATACAAAACAATGCCCTATGTGCTGTACTTTCTCTTTGGGATCTATATTCAGTTTTCTCTTAAAATCTACAAAAAATATTTGAATATTATATAAAATAGAACTGTTGTGTGATTTACTTATGTAATTTATATTTTATTAAGAATATCTAAAATAGTGATTTTCAGACCAGTTTTTGTTTAAAACAATTTCCTTGCTCCCTTCTGATGCACAAATAAAACTCAATATGTAGCAGAACTAAGGAGGTTGCTTCTCATGATCTAATCCCTGTCTGCATTAAGATAATCTATTATTCATTCTTAGGCCAAATTACCATCTTGTTTGATGTTTCAACTAGGTTAGTGACTCCTAGCCAAGACCAAAATAAACTGATAAAAGTGGTTTCAGCTTTTAATGATTCATATCATCCTGTATGCAAAGAAACCTCACCATCCTTTGATGTTGAAGTGAACAAACCAGAATCAATGGGAACCATGTCAAACTCTTCTTAAAGCGATAGGAAACCTCAGAGCCAAGCTAACGGTATATTCCAGTATTTGCCTGCTTTCTGTGTTAGTGGCTTGCCTGTCCACTTTACTCTCACTATGTATTCAATTTTTAATTAGCTAATTAATGAAATTATTGTTTGGGGGGGCCACACCAAGATGTTCTAAGGGGTCAGCTCCTCATTATACTCTGGGGATGAGATGGGGTGAACCCATTTCATTACTTGCAAGGCAAGCACTTATACTAGCCCACCGTGCTCTTTCTCCAGTCTTTAGTGCTCATATTTTGATAACAATACCTGCATAACCTCACATCTGTGAACTTTTATTTTGCCTGAGATATTTGGGTCCTTATTCCACCATCCCATGACTATCTTCATAACCTACTTGGAAATACTATTTCTTTTTTTCAACCTAATAAGAATTTCTTTTTTGTTTGTTTGTTTGTAATGGAATTCTTAGGATTTATTTATTTGGGGTTTTTTAGGCCACACCCAGTGACACTCAGGGGTAAACTCCTGACTGCGCTCAGAAATTACTCCTGGCAGGCCAAGGGGGACCTCAGAGGATGCCAAGGATAGAACCTGGGTCCATCACAGATCAGCCACATACAAGGCAATGCCATACCACTACACTCTCTCTGGCTCCTAGTAACAATTTCTGTCAATAAAATTCTCCCTAAAATACTCTAAAACCGGTAAGTAACATAGAAGGCTCAATTTAAATCAACCACAGCCCAGTAAATCCTTAGACATTGACGTTAGTAACATAGTGGAAAGATATAACAACTATTTCAAATTGACCTGGTTGTGTTGATATAAGTTTTAATAATTCCATTTGCCTTTGTGTTATAACAAGTAATATAAAATAATTTTTGTACCATTATAAAGTCAGGTTATGGTGGTCGATGAGAGATTGGGTACACAGGTGAAGGGAAGGCACTCTGATGGTGGGGTTGCTGTTTGAATATGTAGTGCCTGAAATGATTATATTATGAACAACTTGACAAATCATGGTGTTATAATAAAAATTAGAGGAAAAATTGTATATAATAAAAAATTAGAGGAAAATTTGTAATAAAAGTCTCTGTGGGATTAAAATAATTAAGGTGCTGAGTACAAATATGTTTGTTTCATAATTAGTTGGAAATAGGCAAATTGGTTAAATATAAAATTTGTATATACTGAGTAACAACATATTAGCTTTTCTGTTTGTTTATTTTGCTTTGAGGGCACATACCAAAATGCTCAGGGCTACTCCCAATTCAATGCTCAGGTAACTTCTAGTGTGTTAGGGAACTATATGGTGCCAGAAATCAAACACGAGTCTCTTGTATTCAAAGAATGTATCTAGACTGGTTTGTTAATATATATTTTTTAATTTGGTAACAATTTGGTTTAGGCTATATATGTCATATTATGAACAAGCCTTTTGCACCTAATATAATAAAGTTTTATTTCTTTCCTTCTTCCTTTCTACTATTAAATGGACTAGAAATTATACTGAAAAACTAAGTCCTACTAAAAATTGTATTAGGACTGGATTGTTAGGCCGGTCTTTTAATTTTTGAACAGCTCAGATTATGTTTTGCAAGTAGATTTTGTTCAATAAAATCTTAAAACTCATTTCTGGAGCTCATTTTTTTTACTATATTCTAAGTGAACATATTTTACAGAAAGTTGAAATCATGACTGTCTAATTTGCTTATAACTATAATACAATTAACATTCTGTTCCAAGGAATGTCTTAACAGGGAATCATATGTGTCTACAAAATGTGCCTTCTCTCTTGAGTGTGTGTTAAAACTACTGGGGAAGGTTTGATCCTGAACAGGATCTAAACATAGTCTCCAAGTATTTCCACACAAATTACTTATGAATGACAAAAAATAGTAACAGTTTTTTGTGTGTTTTTATTTTAATCAAAAAAATATAGTAGACACCACCAAGAAGAAATTTTCAAAGATAACCTCCCTTTGGAATAAACCAATGTCATGTTCCATTTGATTCTAATGCAAAGTGAAGGCTACCCCATTACCATGGTTATGTTTTTGCCTAAAGTATACAACCTGAATCCAATCATATGGAAATAATAGGCAAACCTGATTTGAGAGACATTTTCCAAATGACTAACCTACATGCTTCAAAAATGTCAAGGTCAAGAAACACAAGGGAAGATAAGAAACTTTCTTTATGAAGGAAGATTACAATGGCATGACAATTATTATGTAATATACCCAATCTGGAATTGGATCTTTGACCTAGGGGACAGGGGGGGGTGAGATGGGAACTATCAAGGACTTTACTAGAAAAACAGACAATTTGAAATAAGTATCATGGATTAGATAACAGTTTTTTAATGTTAAATTTGATAACTATGTACTTTTTGTAAATATTCTTTCTTTGTTTTGGGGCATGGGTGTGTGGGATGTACAGTGGCTGCAGTTGAGCCACAACTAGCAGTACTCAGGGCCTATTTCTGACCAGTGGAACTCAGGAGTTACTCTTGGTGGTGCTAGGATTGTTTAAGTAAGTGCCTTACCTCCTTTACTACTTCTAGCCCGGTTTGTAAAAATTCTGTTTTTGTTTTTGTTTTTGAGATACATCTAGTAATGCTCAGGTGTTAACCATAGCTCTGAACTGAGAAATTTCTCATGGAGATGTCTGTGGAACTGTATGTGAGTCCAGGGATAGAACCTAGGTTGGCCGCATACAAACAAGAACCCTATCAGTTGCACCACTGTCCTGGCTCCTGGAATATTCTTGTCCTTAAAAATATTCCTAGAACTATTTAGGAAGAAAGAGATATGATATCTCTAACTTATTTTCAAGTAGTAAGAGAAAATAAATGACAGAGAAAGAATGACAGCAAAATTAGAACATACCGGATTGTATTTTATTTTTGCAACTTTTCTGTGAGTTTATAATGTGTTATAGTGGAACATTATCTCCAAATGCCTTCCTCTGAAATAATAAACTGCATGTGGTTTTATATTAATATTTACATATAATGGATGAGGGGTGCTCACTTATTGATTGCCATGAAGGAATTTAAAGCAATTTAAAAATATCACAATTGACTAACCTAAAGAAAACCATGACATAATATTTATTTATTTATTTATTTATTTATTTATTTATTTATTTATTTATTTATTTTTTGTTTTTGGGCCACACCCGTTTGACGCTCAGGGATTACTCCTGGCTATGCGCTCAGAAATCGCCCCTGGCTTGGGGGGACCATATGGGACACCGGGGGATCGAACCGCGGTCCGTCCTACGCTAGTGCTTGTAAGGCAGACACCTTACCTTTAGCGCCACCTTCCCGGCCCCACATAATATTTCTTGACATAATATTTTTAATCATAAAAATAGAATTTGGGGCCAGAAAGATAGCACAGTGGTGTTTGCCTTGCAAGCAGCCGACCCAGGACCTAAGGTGGTTGGTTCGAATCCCGGTGTCCCATATGGTCCCCCGAGCCTGCCAGGAGCTATTTCTGAGCAGACAGCCAGGAGTAACCCCTGAGCACTGCCGGGTGTGGCCCAGAAACCCCCTCCCCCCCAAAAAAAAAAGAATTTGGGGGGTGTTGGAGCCCACCCGGTGACGCTCAGGTGTAACTCCTGACTATGCGCTCTCAGAAATTGCTCCAGGCTCGGGGAAACCATATGGAACGCGGGGAGATGGAACCAAGTCCGTCCTGGACTCTGCTGCATGCAAGGCAAACTTCCTACTGCTGCGCTACTCGCGCAGGCTCAAAAATAGAATTTTTAAAATAAAAACAATGGCCTGAGGTTCCACTGGTCAGATTTCATTAACCTTGAAACCATTTCTTCTAGCTGAATTAAGTTGGAAGGTTTAACTGTGATGGGAAACATCCTTCCTGAACATGCTCTTTTCTTTCGTTTTTCTCTCATTCAGTGGCTCTCCTGGGCTTCTGTGTCATTAGAATGTCCCCCCCCCCCCACACTTTTTTTTTTTGTTTTGTTTTGTTTTTGGGCCACACCCACGACAGCGCTCAGAGTTACTCCTGGCTTGTGCTCAGAAATCGCTCCTGGCAGGCATGGGGGATCATATGGGATGCCAGGAATTTAAACCAACTTATGGTCCTGGGTCGGCTGCTTGCAAGGCAAAGGCGCCTACCGCTTTGCTATATCTCTAGCCCTTAGAATGTCTTTCTTTCTTTCTTTTTTTTTTTTTTTTTTTTTTGGGTTTTGGGCCAAACCCCAGTGACGCTCACGGGTTAACTCCTGCTATGCGCTCAGAAGTCGCTCCTTGGCTTCTTGGGGACCATATGGGACACACCGGGGGATCGAAACCGCTGTCCGTCCTAGGCTAGCGCAGAGCAAGGCAGGCACCTTACCTCTAGCGCCACCCAGCCCGGCCCCGAGAATGTCTTTCTTAGAGATGTTATTGTTAGAAACAACTTCTAGGACACCCCACATCCAGAGGGGAGAGAAATAGAATCTTCCGTAGCAAAAGAATTGCTTCTGCTTACAGGGGTGAGTGGAATTTTCTATGGGTTGAAAGGGTCTGTATTTACAGCCCAAAATAAATTTGCTTCTTTGTAAGATAGAACTATCTACGTCTATAATTTAGAAATATTAGAATATAAAATAAATGTCAAAATTTTAGTTCTATAAAAGTTGTTATAATTTTTATGTAACAAATTCAAAATCATAATTTATAATTATGGATTTAACACAATATGTAAGAAATTATTTTAAATTACAAAAATATCAGATAGGTGAGCCGGAGTGATAGCACAGCGGTATGGTGTTTGCCTTGCACGCGGCTGATCCAGGACAGACTTTGATTCCATCTTCGGTGTCCCATGTGGTCTCTCAAGCCAGGAGCAATTTTCTGAGCGCATAGCCAGGAGTAAC
The DNA here is from genome assembly GCF_024139225.1 of Suncus etruscus. Lineage (NCBI taxonomy): Eukaryota > Metazoa > Chordata > Mammalia > Eulipotyphla > Soricidae > Suncus > Suncus etruscus. The sequence continues at coordinate 135,431,858 of NC_064851.1, forward strand.
AGTAACGACTCTGGGTGTCACCCGGTGTCAACCAAAAACCCAAATATATACATTATTTTTGTTGACATATAAATGGAAATAACACAAAATTAAGACGGAAATAGAGGCTGAGGAAGTTAAGAGCAGATGTTTTGCATATATGAAGCACTAACACACATATATAATGTTGTTATATATAGTATGATATATATATATATATTATATTATATCAGATAGAGAGTTGAAAAGATTACTCAATGAGTTTGGGAGAGATGCTTTCTCTGCTGGAATTTAGGTTCAATCCCTGGTCCTCGGGCACCACTATGAGGGATTTACTAAGCATGAAGCCATAACTAGTTCCTCACAAACAAATAAAGTAATATCAAAATGTTTGAATTTGAGCCTCTCCAAGCATTTAAATTAGTTTGAATCTTTTATCACATTAAGAAAATATTTTATAAAGGGGCCCAGAGAGATAGCACAGGCGTTTGCCTTGCAATGCAGCCGATCCAGGACCAAAGGTGGGTTGGTTCGAATCCTGGTGTCCCCATATGGTCCCCCCCGTGCCTGCCAGGAGCCTATTTCTGAGCAGACAGGCCAGGAGTCACTCCCTGAGCACCGCTGGGTGTGACCCAAAAACCAAAAAAAAAAAAATTAATTTATAGTAAATTTTTTGAATAATGGGAGAAAATGTGGGAGTTCTAGGTGCTCTTGGTAGGAGGTAGAGGGCCTAATGACTCGATTGTCATTGAATCTCTACCTTAGATATCTCCCATTGCCTGATTCCCCCACATATTTGTGTCAATGGCTTTATTTATTGAATTTTCTTCAAAACTATAGTTATCATATTATGTTGTGGCCATCATTGTTCTCATCCTTGTCATTGTTACAACTGATGAATGGTGTCCTGCTAAATCTTAATCATCCGTCCATAAGGCCTATTGAAAACTATTATTGTATAATGTTTCTACTCCTCTTCAACTCCAAATTATTATATGCAAATTGGTTGGGGAGTACATCTTAAAGACCTCCGAGTTCATACAATAAAAAATTGGGGGCTGGAGAGATAGCACAGCGGCATTTGCCTTGCAGCAGCCGATCCATGACCAAAGGTGGTTGGTTCGAATCCTGGTTTTCCATATGGTCCCCCGCACCTGCCAGGAGGGTTATTTCTCAGGCGACAGCCAGGAGGTAACCGCCGGGTTTGTGGCCCAAAAACAAACAAACAAACAAAAAAAAAAAAAAGAAAAATGAGGGACCGGAGATATAGCATGGAGGTAAGGCATTTGCTTTCATGGCAGAAGGATGATGGTTCGAATCCCAGCATCCCATATCGTCCCCTGTGCCTGCCAGGGGCCATTTCTGAACATAGAGCCAGGGAGTAACCCCTTGAGGCCTAGAGCTAGAAGTAACCCCTGAGCACTGCCAGTGTGATCCCCCCAAAAAAGAAGAAAATGAGTGTTTTGGATTTTTTTTTTTTTTTTTTGTGGTTTTTTGGGGGTCACACCCGGCAGTGCTCAGGGGTTACTCCTCGGTCCGATGCTCAGAAATTTGCTCTGGCAGGCACGGGGGACCATAGTGGGACGCCGGGATTCGAACTGATGACCTTCTTCATGAAAGGCAAACGTTTTCCTCCATGCTATCTCTCCGGCCCCGATGTTTTGGATTTTACTTTTGTTCCACGATAGAGCTTAGTGCTTCATATATGCATAACATCTGCTCTTAACTCCCACAGCTCTATCCTCGGTATAATTTTGTGTTATTTACATTTTATGTTCAACAAAAATAGTGTAGCTGCTCTAATCCCAAATATGTGATTAGCTATTTATTATTTTTTATTTTACTAAATTTTTCCATACATACTTTATTTATAGTTCCAGGAATTGGACCTAGGGTTTCACATATATAGCTACCCACTCAGAACTATAGCTACCCACACAGAGCCCAAGTCCCAAACCATGTTTTAATTTTCTTCTGTTTATATTGAAAATTGTGAAGAGGGCACACAAAAGCAGGGTGAGAGATTAACCAATTTCCTTGTCACTCTAGCATCAACAATGATCAACACAGTAGAATGAATTAAATTTTATCTCATACTCCTTCATTCTACTTTCTCCAGACACATGTTGTAGTTTTTGAAGACAAATTCTGGACAACATATTTTAATCTCTAAAGCATCAGAGTGAATAGTCAGTAAGAACATTTACAGGCATCAAAAATATTTTTGTATTTGAACATTCATGATAAATCCTAATGTTATTTAATATTAGTAAACAAGAGTCAAATTTCTTTGAAAATCTTTGGAAATTCTTTGTTTCAATTTTTTTGTCCCCTTCCGTCATCTGACTCACTATTGCTGTTCACTGTCCTTCAGCATGGCTCTCTGGATTCATGAATTTTGGGGCTGTTTAGTATTTTGGTCTTTTATTATGGGATACGAAGGGATTTGGTGACATTTAATTAAACTGAAAAGTGCTGAGAAATCACTGCATTAACTAGGAACTGACTGTGTGGTGGAGATAAAGTATATCTCAAGCTGACTCTCTAGAATATTTGTTAATAGGTGCTTTGGAACTTGAAACATTGTCAATATTTTTTTTTTCCAAGGTAACCTCGCAGGTAGTGGTAGGTGTTTCCAGGGGTTAGGCCTCTATTTCTCTCCTGGAGATACTTGGCTAGTTTTATAGGTCAATGTCAGGCACTAGAAAGATGCTGGTGGGGCCGGAGCGATAGCGCAGCGGTAGGGAGTGGTAGGGAGTTTGCCTTCCACACTGCTGACCCAGGACAGACCTGGGTTCCCCCTGAGCATCACCGGGTGTGGCCCCAAAACCAAAAACCAAAAAAAAAAAAAAAAAAAAAAAAAAAGGAAAGATGCTACTTCCCAGCAGTCCATGCCTGCAGTTTTACACCTGGGTGTTGCTTTGGGGCCCAGGCTATGTCAAGGACCAAACCCAGGTTGTGCTTCCTGCAAGACATGTGCTCTCTTTCTGGCTCCTCAATAAAATTTAACCCATTGATCTGGTTCATAAATAACCCATTGATCTGTCTCATATATTGTATTATTTCTTTCTCCCTTCATAATTTCGTGGTATGATGCACTGTACTCACTGGGAAAAATTTTAGCTCACTGGATATTGGCAGCATGGATACATTTCATTAAACATTTTAAAACACATTGATAAAAAAAAACACCATTAATTTCATCTGAGAAAATCATAAAATATCACCAAATTGTCATGTCTATGTATAGATTCGATGTTGTTCCAAAATTCCTTAATGAATAAGAATGAAGCTGTTAATTAAGTGATTAGGAAAGAGAGATAAAACTTGAGCATGAAACATAATGAAGTACGGGGCCCGGAGATGGTTGCTAAAGAAGAATTGGATATTGCAATAGTTGACAGGGACCAAATCATTTAGGGTATGGTACACATGCAAAAGACCTTAGATCCTGCTTTAAATGTACTAGGACACCTCAAACAAATGGTGATCCAAGGAAAGGGAATTAGGGAGTGTTGGAGCCACGCCTAGCAAAGCTCAGGGCTTACTCCTGCCTCTTTGCTCAAGGATCACTCCTAGCGGTGCTCAAGGGAGTATATGCAGTGCCTGGGATCAAACTGGGTTCATCTATTTATGATACTAGCTCATTGCCTAATGTCCTATCTCTCTGACCTCAATAAAGCTAATTTGTTTGTTTTTCTTTCTTTCTTTCTTTCTTTCTTTCTTTCTTTCTTTCTTTCTTTCTTTCTTCTTTCTTTTTTCTTTCTTTCTTTCTTTCTTTCTTTCTTTCTTTCTTTTTTCTTTCTTTCTTTTTCTTTCTTTCTTTCTTTCTTTCTTTCTTTCTTTCTTTCTTTCTTTACTTTCTTCTTTCTTTCTTTCTTTCTTTTCTTCTTTCTTTCTTTCTTTCTTTCTTTCTTTCTTTCTTTCTTTCTTTCTTTTTTTGGCATACAATGAGTAAACAGAGTGGGGTTCCCAAGTGATGCTCAGAAAGTCTAGAAACCAGGTAAGGAGCTTTTCATAACTCTCAGCCAAGCTGACTGGTGCTTCACTTCACCCAGATTGCTCAGGCCACACTGGCTGTACTGAGTGGTGGGTTGCCTCTACCCTGGGATGTACAATGAAGCATGTAGTACTATGGGTTTAACTGGGGTCACTCTGATTCGAGGCATGAGCCTTAAACCCTTGCTCTATCTCTCTGGTACCTTTTATTTTGAGTCTTAAAAAGTATGATGTCTAGGTCTGTTGAAGAGCCTTCATGAGATCAGCATGGAAATAGCATACAACAGTCAGGTATTGCACAGAGTGAGCACATCTTGAGTCCAAAAAGGAGCTAGGAAGAGGAAACAGAGGTCAAGGTGGGAGATATGTTTTGTTTTTGTTTTTTGTAGCTCGTCAGCAGGTAGATCTTACTGAAAACTTTGGATGAGAACAATTAGAAATGGAAAAGAGAATTAAAGGGACTGATAGTTATCATTGAAACAGAAAGTTCCATATTTAAGAGGCGGAAATAAAAAAAGCAAAACTCAACAAATGAAGCAAGAGATAAGTGAGCTTGTTGGTAGAAAACAAAACAAAAGGGGCCGGGTAGGTGGCGCTGGAGGTAAGGTGTCTGCCTTGCAAGCGCTAGCCAAGGAAGGACCGCGGTTCGATCCCCCGGCGTCCCATATGGTCCCCCCCAAGCCAGGGGCGATTTCTGAGCACATAGCCAGGAGTAACCCCTGAGCGTCAAACGGGTGTGGCCCAAAAACCAAAAAAAAAAAAAAAAAAAGAAAACAAAACAAAACAAAAAACCAAGAAAACCTGTTTTTTCTGAAAGAGAAATGAAGAATGTGAAAGAGAGAATGGGTAGCCATTGAAAACTCTCCTGAGATGTCTCCAGAGACTGGTTTAATAGAGCACAAGTGTAGAAGGTGGGAGGAGAGTTATGCAAACTCATTTCTTTGGAGGAGTTTGCTGTAAAAGGTGAGAAAAAAATGGGGAGGTAGCGAAATGGAAATGTGGAACAAGGGAACCTCACTCAGTTCTTACTATTAACCTTTCTCTGGGTCAATTTACTATTTTCTAAGTCTGTTCCCCACAGCTTTAACCACCACAAATTTTCCCTCATTCCAAGATTCAACTGCAGAACCTAGATCACTACCACATTTAGAAAGAGTTTTGCTCTTTGATCTGCTTTGTTCATAGAATTAACCACCATTTTTACATTGTATCTTCAGTAGGTATTCTTCTATTATGACTTTGGAAAAATTTTAAGTTTTTAAATAGGGCATGCCATTTATTTTACTTTATTTTGTATTGAGGTAATAATGTTAATTTTCATTTCTAAGACACTTTAAAAATTTGGGGAACACACCTGGAGATGTTTAGGGGTTACTTATGGCTCTGTACTCAGAAATTACTCTTGGCAGTGTATGGAACCATATGGAATGCCAGGGATTAAACCCAGGTTGGCTACATGCAAAGTAAGTGCCTATGCACTGTAACTACCCACTGTGCCTACCCAATGTATCACTCCAGTCTCTTTGAATCACCTTTAAGCCATTAATTTATGTTCTTATTATTTTTTTTAGTTTAACTTTTATTTATCTTTTTTGGGGGAGAAATTGGGACTGTGCCTGGGGATATTTAGGGGTTACTCCTGATTCTGCTTGGGGAAAATAAGGAATGAGAGAAATTTAACCCAGGTTAACTATGTACAAAGCAAGTATCTTATCTACTGTACTATCACTTCAGTCTCCTTATTTGTCATTTTTGAGGGGTGCTGGTTAGAATGCCCAAGTGGTGGGGTCCAAGCACTTTGCTCAGGGGTCACTCCTCATGATGCTTGGAGGACCAATGCAGTGCCAGGGATTGAACTAAGGTTCACAGCATGCAAAGTGCTTTACACACTGTACATTCTAAGTGATCCTTGCATTTACCATTTATTCTTAAGAATACCTTTCACTCCTTGTTCATACCAGGGTCCCAATATGATTCTTTTCTGCAAAAGTTCATTCAGTTCAGCTATAATTAGTTCCTGCTTATCTACTTCAGCTACATTCTCTGTTGGGTACAGGGTAATAGAACTCAATAAAGATTCAGCCTTGGGGCCAGAGCGATAGCACAGTGGTAAGGCATTTGCCTTGCATGCTGCCAAAACATGACGAACTCTAGTTCAAATCCCAGCATCCCATATGGTCCCCGAGCCTGCCAGGAGTAACTTCTGAGCTCCTGAGTGCTGCTGGGTGTGACCCAAAATAAAAAATCAAACAAACAGACATAAACCTCAGCCTCATAGTTGGAGTGATAGTACTATGGATAGGACCCTTGTCATGCATTTGGTCAACCCAGGTTCAATTTCTAGTACCACAACCACCCTGCCACCTAGCCTTGCCAGGAGTGATTCCTGAGCACAGAGCCAGGAGTAAGCCCTAAGCACTGCCAGGTATGGTGCAGAAAATGAACAAAAAGTTTTAGCCTCTTGTCTTTAATGTAATTTATACTGTGGTTCATTTGCTTTGAGCAAAAATAATCACAATAGTCTCACCATTTCTTGATGTGAATTCATGGATAGTATGATTTGTGAGTAAAAGGAAATTTTGCTTGGGGTGTCTCAAGCTGTGTCTAGGGGATCTGGGCCAATTCTAGTAATGCTCACTTCTGGCTAGTGGTTCAGGGTGAGAAGAGATGCGGTTGTGCTGCTGTGTCCTGTGATCCTGGGGACCACCAAGCTCATTCTGGTGATGCTTAGGGGCATACAAGGCTACATTGGCACTGCTAATAAGCCTCTCTGGCAGGAATTGAAGCCAGGTATAGGTAACTGTAAACCATATCCTACCCACTGTACTATTGCACTGGCCCTGAGATATACTATATTTTAAAAGTATGATTTTTAAATAGGGATAACTTAGAACTTCACATATATTATTCATATACTTTACTCTTGAGCCATATGGCTGGGCAATTTTTCACTTTTAGTTTTTTGGCTTGGGGGCTACACCTGACAATACTCAAGTGACCATATGTGGTGCCAGGGATTGAATCGGAGTGATTGCATGTATGGCAAGGACCTTATTTTCTGCACTATCTTGCAAGCCCCCCTCTTCTTTGTGCAGTCGTTTATATCTTTTTTTTTTTAATTTCTTTCGTTTATATCTTGCTAATTCCTTTCAATGATTTCCTTGATCTTTATGCCCCTGTTGCTCATATAAAACTTTCTATGTCAGGATTTTCTCTTCGTCTTTAGAGGTGAAGGATATCACATTTACAGTTTCTAAGGTAGGTGTTTAAGTGTGACCATATTTAAACTATATGAAAGGATACCATTTTATAGACACCACATTTCTTCTGAGCATTTTCTTAATGAGTGAGTGATTTACAAAAATGCATGCTTTACATTTTCCTCCTTTAAGACTTACAGGAGACATTATCAGCTTTCCATATTTCTCTTGGAAGGACACAGAGGGGACACCATTATCCACTCCCCTTTCTTTAAATGTGAGAAGCATGTGTCCAATTAAAGCGAATGCTTCCTCTTCATTGTTCTGTGTGAATAATTAACCTTTCTAAGTGCTGACATCAGGAATGTTTGAAATCCCCTGCCCCCTCTTTTGTTTCCAAGGGTAAAATAAAATGAAAAACAGAAGGGATGCTTCCTTCAAGTTTTCTTTTTAATCGCTTTGAAAGACTGTCAGTTATACATAAGAACCAAAGTGTTCAGACTGTTGAGTCTGAAATTATTTTGTTTATTCTTTACTGATCAGGATTTTATTATTAATACAGGCTTCTCTACTGACATAATGTTCTCTAATGCAATCACTTAGAACAATATGGTCACCAATCTACTTTCATTAGTCACATGGGAACATTATAAATCAATTTATATGATCTTCGCAGTTAAAACTCACTGGATGCCAGCTGTGTTAATTTCTGTTAATTATCATCCTTTTAGTCTCATTCTTTGTGTAAGTAAGATATGCACTTCAATCCTTCTAAGTCATTTAAATTGTTCTGCTCTTCCTCCTACAGGTCTCTTGCAAGGTTTTTGCCCCTCTAAGTTGATTTATAACGTAACCTTGAAAGAAGGAGAAGCATTAGTCGACTGCTGTTTTAATAGATGACTTGTCAGCTACTTTACAACTATGGCTATTTCTTTGACTAGAGAAATTTCTTGATAGCAGTTCTTTGAATTCCTAATTATTTTCAATATTTGGTTGGACATTGTTGATCATATGTATCTTCTATGCAAATAAACATTTTATGACTAGAAAGAAGGTAGCCTTGATCTGTTTTTATTGTAACTTTTTGATTTTTGATTTTGATTTTTAAGCCTCTAGTCATACTAGTCTGTGGGAGGGGTTGAGCATGTAATAAAATCTTTTTATGCTGGGGCCGGGTAGGTGGCGCTGGAGGTAAGGTGTCTGCCTTGCAAGCGCTAGCCAAGGAAGGACCGCGGTTCGATCCCCCGGCGTCCCATATGGTCCCCCCAAGCCAGGGGCGATTTCTGAGCACATAGCCAGGAGTAACCCCTAAAAAAATTTTTTTTTATGCTTAACACATGATAATATTATTCATCCTCTCTGTCAATGTTTGCTTATTTTGCAACACAGTTAAATTATCTTAAGAAATATATATAATTTTGGAATGTGAATTCTGCAAACCCCATAGATTCCATAGTCAGATTTGATTAAGTTCACTTTGCACAATGATATTCTTTTTCTACAAATTTGGACAATTTCCATTTTAAAATAAGTAAGATTTATTATGCAGCCTTCCTTTCTGTATTAATTTTGAGTTTTCCCAGTTTAGGTTATCTTCAATGGCATCACAAGTTATGGCTCCAAACTAGAAAACTTGTAACCCATTTGAAATATTTCCCTTGCCAGGTGTCATTAGGGCAGGAACTCAGATTTTTTTTCATTTTCCTTTATTTTCTCACTTATAGGTTTTTTTTGCTTTATTTTATTTATTTATTTATTTATTTATTTATTTATTTTACTTTTCACTCTCTTGGTTTTGGGTTTATTCACTGGATATATTGTTCCTGTTTCTTGCAAATAACTAGGTTTGTAACTACTCCCAGGGGAATTGGAGAAAAAAAAGTTCTGACATCTCCCATTGGAGGGACAATCACCTCAACTTTTCCTATCCCAGGGACCCAGCAGATAGTTCAGTGCACAGGTCTGGGCCTATGCTGTGGCCTAGCAGTGCTAAGGCATCAATAAAGGCACACTCGCTGGTGCTCTGAAAGTAAACATGTGCTATAGGGTATGAAATTTAGTGCCTTTCACATGCTAGACACATGCCCTACCACATGAGCTATCTCTTTGACCCCCTTGCCTGTATTATAGAGCACAAGGTCTTTGTCTTAATGACAGGCTGCAATCCATACACATTTCACATGCCTGAACCAATCACAGCACATGGACTAATCCTTGGGGGTCTTAAAAGGAGCAAAAATAGTACTTCCATTTCTTTTCTTTTTCATTCAGCATTGTACCACAGTCATCAAAGATACTATCCTTTATACCTGTGTCTGTCAAAAGCTAAATTTTAATAATAGCAACAAGAAAGACAAACTATGAGTATAAGTAGAAAATAGCCTCAGCCTGGAGGCTTTGGTCCCAAGTGGGCATCCTTGCATGGATACCCAGAGAAGAGCACTGTCTGAAGTGTGGGGCCCAGGAGGATGGAAATCTAGTCCTACCTCGTATCAGTGCTGTTAAATTGGCTTATTGGTCCTCCTCCAACATCTTTCTTTCTTTCTTTCTTTCTTTCTTTCTTTCTTTCTTTCTTTCTTTCTTTCTTTCTTTCTTTCTTTCTTTCTTTCTTTCTTTCTTTCTTTCTTTCTTTCTTTCTTTCTTTCTTTCTTTCTTTCTTTCTTTCTTTCTTTCTTTCTTTCTTTCTTTCTTCTTTCTTTCTTTCTTTCTTTCTTTCTTTCTTTCTTTCTTTCTTTCTTTCTTTCTTTCTTTCTTTCTTTCTTTCTTTCTTTCTCTTTCTTTCTTTCTTTCTTTCTCTTTCTTTCTCTCTTTCTTTCTTTCTTTCTTTCTTTCTCTCTCTTTCTTTCTTTTTTTTCTTTCTCTTTCTTTCTTTCTTCTTTCTTTCTTTTCTTTCTTTCTTCTTTCTTTCTTTCTTTCTTTCTTTCTTTCTTTCTTTCTTTCTTTCTTTCTTCTTTCTTTCTTTCTTTCTTTCTTTCTTTCTTTCTTTCTTTCTTTCTTTCTTTCTTTCTTTCTCTCTTCTCTTCTTTTCTCTCTTTCTCTCTTTCTCTCTTTCTCTCTTTCTTTCTTTCTTTCTTTCTTTCTTTCTTTCTTTCTTTCTTTCTTTCTTTCTTTCTTTCTTTCTTTCTTTCTTTCTTTCTTTCTTTCTTTCTTTCTTTCTTTCTTTCTTTCTTTCTTCTTTTTTTCTTCTTTCTATCATAGCAGCTGTGCACAGGGCTTACACCTGTCTCTTCTAAGTTCACTCTTGGCAAGGCTTAGGGGAATATAGGGAGTACTAGAGATTGAACCCAGGTCATCCTTGTGCATGGTAAGCATCTTACATTTTGTACAGTCTTTCCAACTCCCCTTCCTCAGTCCTTCGAGAGAAGTCTCAGCTTCAGGGAAATATTTGGAATTCCTACTTGTTCATAGCACGGACAACTCTGGGAAAAGTATCATATAGGTTGTATTGCACAGTCACACAATCTAGACCAAAGCTCAGGAGAACTTGGCTCTTGAGTTCCAAATTTTAAAAAGTCAAGGGGGGGGGTGTCCACAACACAATAGAATTTGGAGTAATATTATAAGCTCAAACATATAGTTCTGTGTGTGTTCCCAGACTGTCTCTATACCTGTATTTAGACTTCCTCACTATTACCTATCCTATAAATAAGTGTTTATTTTTATTGGCCTGGCGTCACAGTTTATAAGTTCCAGATAAACAGCATTAAAGAGCAACATATGGGGCCCGGAGAGATAGCACAGCGGCGTTTGCCTTGCAAGCAGCCGATCCAGGACCAAAGGTGGTTGGTTCGAATCCCGGTGTCCCATATGGTCCCCCGTGCCTGCCAGGAGCTATTTCTGAGCAGACAGCCAGGAGTAACCCCTGAGCACCGCTGGGTGTGGCCCAAAAACCAAAAAAAAAAAAAAAAAGAGCAACATATGTATTTAATAGTTCAAGGCCAATTTGATCCTCACCGTCTCATGACCTAGTTACCTGCTTTATATAGCCTGCTTCCTTCTTCTCTTCTGATAAACACTAATTGTTACAGTCCAAAAACATATGGGTTCTATTTAGTTTATTGGTTTGATTTTACTATATCTCTCATAGACATGAAATTAGATAGCATATTTCCTCTCTCTCCAATTGCTGCCTTTGGGGAGCTCTCACCATTGCTTGCTTATACCTGGCCCATCCCCCTTCAGTCTTTTTCTTCTCTCCTGCTTCTTTTTTTTTTTTTTTTTTTGGTTTTTTGGGCCACACCCGGTAATGCTCAGGGGTTACTCCTGGCTATGCGCTCAGAAGTCGCTCCTGGCTTGGGGGACCATATGGGACGCCGGGGGATCGAACCGCGGTCCGTCTCCTAGGCTAGCGCAGGTAAGGCAGGCACCTTACCTCCAGCGCCACCGCCCAGCCCCCTCTCCTGCTTCTTATCCTCTCACATCTGTGGGTGCAGATAGCATCCTTATATCATTATTCCAGTAAACTCATTGATTTGGAGAAGGTGGGTTTGGAGGCATACCCAGCAGTTCTCAGGCACTACTACTTTGTCTCTGTGCCTAGGGATGACTCCTGGTCATGCTCAGAGAATCACATTTAGTGCCTGGAATAAAACTGGTGACAGTGCTTGAAAAGCAAGCACCTTAACCCTGTATCTATTCTCTGGCCCTAAATCCATAGATAATTTTTTAAAAATCATACACAGCAGCAGATAGGTTGCTTTTCTTGCTGGGTATCATCAGGGCAGGGACTCAATTTTTTCCTAGTTACCTTTATTTTCTCCCTCAGGTTTTGCTTTTTTTTCTCTTCATTTTGCATTCCCACCAAGTTCCTTCTCTGGGACCCTTATAGTCTCTTGAACCCATCAGGAGCGATTTCTGAGCACAAACCCAGGAATAAGCCTTGAGCACTGTCAGATGTGGCCAAACAAAACAAAACAATGCACCCACCAATATGGTTCTCTTTCGCTGGCAAAACTTCCTAGTGTGTTTTTGGTTTTGTGTCTCACCCAGTAATGCTCAGGGTTAATTCTGGCTCTGTAATCAGGAATTACTCCTGGAGGTGCTCAGGGGACCTTATGAAATGGCAGGAATCAAACCTTGGCCAGCTATGTGCAAGGCAAATAGCCTACCCACTGTATTATCTCTCTGGCTCATGTTTATCTTTTTTTATTCATGCTTTACATTTTGACACTTTTTTTTAAATGAATTCCTTTCCAATAACCAAAACAATAAGCCTTTTTAAAATATTAGCTGTGGGGCAGGCCAGGTGGCGCTAGAGGTAAGGTGCCTGCCTTGCAAGCGCTAGCCAAGGAAGGACTGCGGTTCCATCCCCTGGGGTCCCATATGGTCCCCCCAAGCTAGGGTCAATTTCTGAGCACTTAGCCAGGAGTAACCCCTGAGCATCAAACGGGTGTGGTCCGAAAAACTATATATATATATATATATATATATATATATATATATATATATATATATATATATATATATATATATATATATTAGCTACAAGAGTAAAATAGAATTTTGCCTTTAATGGTTTTGGAAGAAAACAGAATCTCCTAGATAATTTATAAACATTTTTTTAATCCAGGGGCTGGAGAGATAGCATGGAGGTGAGGTGTTTACCTTTCATGCAGCAGGTCATTGGTTCAAATTCTGGCATCCCATATGATCCCGAGCCTGCCAGGATCAATGTCTGAGCATGGAGCCAAGGAGTAACCCCTAAGCGCTGCCGGGTGTGTCCCATAAACAAGAACAAAAACAAAAATCCTTTTAATCCCAACCTCAGATCAATTTCTACAGGCCTTACTATTTGTGCATGCTTGTTTTGGGGCCATGCCTTTTAGTGGTCACAAAACCATTCAGTGCATACCTGGGCCTCCTATTGACAAAACCTGTACTCTGCTCTCTGAGAATCTCCCAACTTTCCCTGCAGGCATTGCTACATAAATTCTTACCTATCATTTAACTCCTTGCAATTCTTGCCTCATCCCACCCCCAGGCCTATTTGTCCTGCTATTTTCTCTGCCTGGAGTTCTGTGTAGGTTCCCTTATAACCTGTTCTCACTGTGCCCTCATATGTCTTCTGTGTGGGCCAGCATCACTGGATCTCTTGTGTCCCAATCCTTTTGTTTACTAAGCACCAGTGAGATTAGAGTGAGGACCCCCCCTCCATGAAGTGGAAAAGTGTGTTCCCTTGTGTTTGACCAAGTTCATGCATAAAAGGGCTTGTGGAAAATATCAGTGAGATAGACCCAGATATCCTTTGTATTTTTTTGTACCCCCACACTCTTCTCTCTTAGACTTTCCAGGCAGTCTCTGCCTGCCCTCACTCACATCACCTACCTTACCTACTGCCCAAGTTGCCGGTAAATATAAGCAATAGCATGTCTCACCTCACTCTTCTGCCCCTGTGGCCCCTACATGGGGTGCTGAATCAAGATAAAAGGCTCCCCAGTGGGTATGTATGGTCGAAAGAAGTTAAGGTACCAGTACTTGTTTTGCATTCTGTTAAACCAGGTTCAAATCCCTGGCACTTTGTATGGTACCCTGAGTACTACTAGGGCCACTTTTGAGCTCAGAGCCAGGACTACCTGGTGTGGCTCCAAAAACAAACAAAACAAGCAGACAAAAACAAAACAAACAAAAATAAACAACACATGCCCCCAAACCAAAAAGGTTCCTGAATCTGTTCCTGTCAGATCTCCCTCTGAGGGCTCCATTGTATCTCTCTCACCTGTATATTCTGGGCACACTGACACCAATATGTACAATTAGTGGGCTCATGTTCAATTGTGGCTTAATTCACACAAAAATGCAGCATCAGGGACCAGAGTGACAGTTCAATGGGTAAGGTGCTCGAGCGCCTTGCAGGCAGCTGAGCTGGGTTTAATCCTCAGCATCCCATATGGTCCCCCAAGTCTGCTAGGAGTGATCCTAGAACCCTGACCACCACAGGGTGAGGCCTCAAAATGTAAACAAGCAAACAAAAAATAGAGCATTGCCTTAACATGTTAATAAATAAATAATTAATAACATGTTAATAAATTTACTTTGCTTTTACCTAGATGCTTCAATATTTGATAATATTTTGGGGAGGAAGGGCTTGGGTCACACGCAGAAATGCTCAGGGTTTATTCCTGGTTCTCTGCTCACACATTACACCAGGTAGGGTTCAGTAAGACCATTGGTGTAGAAAATAGAACTCAGAAACTCAGAAAGTAGAACTCAGGTTGGCCACATGTAATGCACTTTATTTTATTTTATATTGTTTTGTTTTTTTAGGTCACACCTGGCAGCGCTCAGGGGTTACTCCTGGCTCTATGCTCAGAAATCACCCCTGGCAGGCACAGGGGACCATATGGGATGCCAGGATTTGAACCCTGTCCTTCTGCATGAAAGGCAAATGCCTTACCTCCATGCTATCTCTCTGGCCCCACATGCAACGCACTTTAGCCACTATACTATCTCCTGCTCTTTGGTAAATTCTTTTATAAACTCGCTGCTAAGTGCCTTAGGGTCTGGGTCTGAGGAATCCCTAGCACTAACCTCTGGATTTAACATCACCACTTCCAAAATCTTTCCAAATATAGGCACAGTTTGAGGTCCTGAGAATCAAGGCTTCCATAAACACATATGGCAGGACTGACCCTAAGTACACAATTAGAGCATTGCTGGGTGAGCCTGCTGCCTCCCCCAAAGAAAATTATGGCAACAATAACAACAAATGAGTTCCTAACTAACCCTAGAACACACCTATAGTTTGTCTTGGTTTTCTACAAACTGGGAAGTACACTTCAGGAGTTCTTCCCTAATGCAAATGAAGATTAGGGGCCATTCATTGAGTCCCACCCTTGTTTACTATCTCAGGGAGCAAGTAAATGCCCAGAACTTGGAAACATACTTAAAATTCCAGCCCTAAAAAAAAAAAAAAAGAAAGAAAGAAAGAAAGAAAAAGAAAATTCCAATCCTAAGAAGATTATAGCAAATAGGGCACTTCCTTTACTCACAGCCTACCCAGGTTCAATTCCCAGCACCACGTATGATTATTTGAGTCCCTCCAGGTGTGATCCCTGAGCACAGAAGCAGGAATATCGTAGCATCTTTATATATGACTGAAACAAGAAAAACCAAATGTTAAAATCAATATTTTTCCTTTTTCGGTTTTTGGGCCACACCCTGTAACATCAGGGGTTACTCCTGGCTATGTGCTCAGAAATCGCTTCTGGCAGGTTCGGGGACCCATATGGGATGCCGGAAATTGAACCAATGTCTGTCCTGGGTCAGCCACACGCAAAACAAACACCCTGCCACTGTGCTATCTCTTTGGCCTCCAAATTAATTATCAAACATTGTGCATTACTTTCTTTTTGTGTTTGTTTTTTGTTTTGTTTTGTTTTGTTGGTCACACTCGGCAGCGCTCAGGGGTTGTTACTCCTGGCTCTATGCTCAGAAATCGCTCCTGCCAGGGTTGGGGGACCATATGGGATGCCGGTATTCGAACCACCATCCTTCTGCATGCAAAGCAAACACCCTACCTCCATGCTATCTTTCCGGCCCCTGTGTATTACTTTCTTATTATCCACAAATACCTGGCAATGCTATCACCAAACCTTGCTAGTAATTCTTGTTTTTGTTTTGTTTTGGGGTCACCCGGCAGCACTCAGGGGCTACTCCTGGCTGTATGCTCAGAAATAGCTCCTGGCAGGCTCAGGGGACCATATGGGATGCCTGGATTTGAACCACCGTTCTACATGCAAGGCAAATGCTTTACCTCCATGCTATCTCTCCAGCCCCAGGAATTCTTTATTAGGGAGAACCTAGATAGAGAATGAATGTCACTGACTTGCGAGGATGCAGACACTGCTGTGGTCTTGTCTGGGAATTTAGAGTAACTGTACTGAAGGATTTCTGAATATATTTATTCATTAAGTAACTGAAAACATTGGGGCCGGAGTGATAGCACAGCAGTAGGGTGTTTGCCTTGCACACAGCTGACCCAGGATGAATCTGAGTTCGATTTCTGTCATCCCATATTGTCCCCCAAGCTTGCTAGGAGCAACTCCTGAGTAATGCCAGGTGTGGCCTCCAAATAAAAACAACCCCCCAAAGTAACTGAAAACATTTCAGAAGGCTGGCTGATGTAAGAGAGAGATGATAGAAAGAGAAGTTTTGTGAAAACCTACCCATTTTACTATATTTTGGGGGGTGAAAGAGATGGGCCGGCTTTCAGCATGGAGATGAGGAATAGCTTTATTGATGTACACTCCGCTTAATATAAAATTTCACATTTTGAATAATACAGTTCAGTGGTGATTAATATCTTCAGTTCTGCATCCATTAGCACTGATATGGAATATTTTCAATTAAAATGTTAATGATATACTAATGATTTTCTAATACTCTATAACTTTGAGGACAGCTATTTCACACAGTCTATGTGTATATGTGTAGGTCTCACCACACCTAATACCAATGCTCTATGTCTATGCCATTCCTGTAATTGGACTAGCCCTCTTTACCCTTTACTATCACCCTAGAACTTGTTTCATCATCCACAAAAGAAACTGTTACAACTGGGATCAAAATGGTGACGCAAGCGATAAGACATCTATCTGACTTGCCTGCACTAGCCTTGGATAGACGGTGGCTTGATCCCCCATGTCCCATATGGTCTCCCAAGCCAAAGAAACTGTTACAAGGAGTGGTAGGTTCATCTTTGGTCAATCATTAATTTGTTTCTAGTTTCAATGGGATTTGTCTTTTCTGGATACTTCTGATAAATAGAACCTAACAATAAGAAGGCATTAGTGCCCTCTATCTCTTTCTCCTTTCTTTTTTTTTTAATTTTCTTCTTATTCTCCTCCTTTTTTCCTTTATTTTTTTAAGTTTCTTCCTTCCTTCCTTCCTTCCTTCCTTCCTTCCTTCCTTCCTTCTTTCTTTCTTTCTTTCTTTCTTTTCTTCTTTCTTTCTTTCTCTTTCTTTCTTTCTTTCTTTCTTTCTTTCTTTCTTTCTTTCTTTCTTTCTTTCTTTCTTTCTTTCTTTCTTTTTCTTTCTTTCTTTCTTTCTTTCTTTCTTTCTTTCTTTCTTTCTTTCTTTCTTTCTCTCTCTTTCTCCCTCCCTCCTTCTTCCTTCCTTCCTTCCTTCCTTCCTTCCTTCCTTCCTTCCTTCCTTCCTTCCTTCCTTCCTTCCTTCCTTCCTTCCTTCCTTCCTTTCCTTCCTTCCCTCCCTCCCCTCCCTCCCCTCCCTCCCTCCCTCCCTCCCTCCCTCCCTCCCTCCCTCCCTCCCTTCCTTCCTTCCTTCCTTCCTTCCTTCCTTCCTTCCTTCCTTCCTTCCTTCCTTCCTTCCTTCCTTCCTTCCTTCCTTCCTTCCTTCCTTTTCTTTCTTTCCCTTCCATTTTGTTGTTGGAATGCTAGTTTTCTATGAAGAGCTGGCTGTTGATGTGTACCAAGAGTCACACATTAGTTACAAACATGTTTGGTTTTTATTTGTTTGGGGGGCACACCAGGCAGCTCTGAGGGGTTACTCTTGGCTCTGCACACAGAAATTACTCTTGGGGAGCCAGAGTGATAGCACAGAGGTAGGGCATTTGTCTTGCATGTTGCTAATTCAGGACGGACCTGGGTTCGATCCCTAATGTTCTATATGGTCTTCCAAGCCAGGAGCGATTTCTGAGCACATAGCCAGGAGTAACCCCTGAGTGTCACAGGGTGTGGCCCAAAAAACAAAACAAGAAAAAAAGAAAGAAATAAATTACTCTTAGCAGATGTGGGAAGAATATGGGATGCTGGGAATTGAACCTGGGTAGGCTGTGTGCAAGGCAAATACCCTACCTGATGTGCTATCACTGAGCCCCTCTAATTACAATCTTGATTGAGCTGTGTCCTAGATTCTGTTATATATAAAGACACTCAAGAAATAAATAAGTTTAGCTAAAGAGTTGATAGTCTGGGGCCCGGAGAGATAGCACAGCGGCATTTGCCTTGCAAACAGCCGATCCAGGACCAAAGGTGGTTGGTTAGAATCCCGGTGTCCCATATGGTCCCCCGTGCCTGCCAGGAGCTATATCTGAGCAGACAGCCAGGAGTAACTCCTGAGCATCGCCAGGTGTGGCCCAAAAACCAAAAAAAAAACCAAACAAACAAACAAAAAAAAAAACAGAGTTGATAGTCTGTGGAGAGTGGCGAAAAAATGATTTAAGGACTCTTAATTTGAGTTACCTGAACACAGGACTCTTTGCTGATGAGGGTCCTAATAGTCACTCTTCTGTTTGCCGTCTCTCAGGTGAAAGACAATCCACAGTTACTGTCTTAGCTTCCTCTTCCCTTCACACATTCCTTTTGAGATGCAAAGACCCACTTAGGCTTAGTTAGCATTAGATAAGTGCTTTTATCTGTTCACATCTGCCCTTCCTCCATTGTTGATTGATATTAAACAATAAATATTGTATGTGGAGGATTGTCAGGTGCCTAGGCCATGAGGCTGGGAGCCCCCTGACCTCATGTTTTTCTCAATTATGTCTGTCTTATTTTTATTATTATTACTATTGTGTGTATTTTTTTGGACCACACCCGGCTGTGCTCAGGAGTTATTCCTGGCTCTGAGCTCAAATCGCTCTTGTCAGGCTATGAGAATCATATGGGATGCTGGGGATCGAACCCAGGTCCATTCTGGCTCAGCTGTGTAGAAGGCCCCTGTCTTATTTATTTATTTATTTATTTATTTATTTATTTATTTATTTTTGGTTTTTGGGTCACACCTGGCAGCACCGAGGGGTTACTCCTGGCTCTGTGCTCAGAAATCGCTCTTGGCAGGCTCGGGGGACCATATGGGATGCTGGGATTCGAACCACTGTCCTTCTGCATGCAAGGCAAACGCTCTACCTCCATGCTATCTCTTGGGACCCAGCCCCTGTCTTACTTTCTTTTCTTTTCTTTTCTTTTCTTTTCTTTTCTTTCTTTTTTTTTTTTTTTTGTGGCTTTTTGGGTCACAACGGCAGTGCTCAGGGGTTACTCCTGGCTCCATGCTCAGAAATTGCTCCTGGCAGGCACGGGGGACCATATGGGATGCTGGGATTCAAACCACTGTCCTTCTGCATGCAAGGCAAATGCTATACCTCCATGCTATCTCTTCGGCCCCAGCCCCTGTCTTACTTTCTTAATCTTCTCTGCATCCCTGCTTTAGGCCTCTTCAGCCCGGGTTGGACTCTGGCAAGATCCGCTACTTGGTTGTGGCACCAATGGTCACAAATAAGCAGTGCCACTAGGACTGCCCTAGGCGTGTGATATGGTGGCAGGTATCAAACTTGTGACCTCGTGTTTGCAAGCCTGCTGATTTGCCACTGAGCTGCAACCCTGTGACTGCTTCTGCCTTGTTTGACTTACTGTGTTTTCAAGATTTGATCCACAGTTTAACATGTATTACTACTTCATTCATTTTATGGCTGGCACATATATACTCTTGTTGGTTATAGCATGATACCTAGACATAGTCATTGACTAGAGAAGACTTGGATTGTTCCCTACTTTTTGACTCACACTTGATTAGAATTATTTTTGGTATGCTTTTTTTTTTTTGGTT
This sequence comes from Suncus etruscus, assembly GCF_024139225.1. Lineage (NCBI taxonomy): Eukaryota > Metazoa > Chordata > Mammalia > Eulipotyphla > Soricidae > Suncus > Suncus etruscus. The sequence goes on from NC_064851.1 coordinate 135,451,594, forward strand.
TTGAGTTTTTGATTTGAGGGCCACACCCAGTGATGCTCAGGGGTTGGTTATTCCTGGCTATGTGCTCAGAAAAGGCTCCGGACCAGAGAGATAGCACAGCTGTAGTGCATTTGCCTTGCATGCAGACAATCCAGGACTACTGTGATTCTTCAAATTCTGGTATCCCCGAAACTGCTAGGAGCGATTTCTGAGCGCAAAGCCAGGGGTAACCCTTGAGCGCTGCCGGGTGCAACCCAAAAACAAAAAACAAACAAACAAAAAAAAAACCTGCTCCTGGTTTGGGGGACCGTATGGGATGCTGGGGATAAAACTCAGGTTCATCCTGGGTCAGTCGCATTCAAGGAAAACACCCTACCACTGTGCTATCGCTCAGTCCTCTGTGTGCATTTTTGTTTGTTTGTTTTTTCAGCCACACCCCGTGATGCTCAGGGGTTACTACCGGCTATGTGCTCAAAAATCGCTCCTGGCTTGGCAGACCATATGGGACTTCAGGGGATCTAACCCAGTCAGTACTAGGCAGATGCCTTACCACTTGCGCTACTGCTCTGCCCCCCCTGTGTGCATTTTTTAGTATGCTTCTTGTTAATTAGTAATAATGGGCAATAGTAATTGCCTCACCTAAGACTGAAATTATTGGTTTTCTAACTGTTTAAAATTTTTTAGGAACTGCAAAACAGTTTTACAAAGAGGCTTGTAGATCATTTTATGTCCTTACTAGCAATGAATAAAGGCTCAATTTTGTCAACTTTCTATTTTGTCCAACACATTTGGTTATTGTTTTTGTTTGCTTTTCCTTTTTGGGTCATACCCATGGTGCTCAAGGGTTACTCCTGGCTCTACATTCAGGAATTACTCCTGGGGATGCTGGAGATGAAGCCAGTTTGGCCTCAGGCAAGGTGAGCACTTTACTCACTGGTGCTCGTGAGTGGCCAGTGATGTTATTGGGTTTTTTTGTTTGTTTTGTTTTTGGAGCCACACCTGGCAGTGCTCAGGGGTTACTCCTGGTCCTGTGCTCAGAAATCACTCCTGGCAGTCTTGGGGGACCATACGGATATCCAGGGATCAAACCCTGGATGGGTACATGAAAGGCAAAAGCCTTACCCACTGTGCTATTGCTCCTGATTTATTATTATTATTTTTATTATCATTATCATCCTGGGGGTTGGGAAATGATACGATGGTTATTTTGATTTGCATTTCTCTAATGACTGATAACATTGGAGCAGCTTTACATGTGCCTCTTGGTCATTTATGTATCTTCCTTGTAGAACTGTCTCTGTAAGCCCTAAGCTTACTTTTTAAATTGGATTATTTATCTTTTGATTGTTGTTTGTGAGTGACATTTAGTTTAGTGAATCTGTCACTTTTCTATTTTTATTACTGCTTGGAAATCCTTTTAGTTATGTCTAGTCAAGCATTTATTCAAACACCCATTAATCATTTATTGTGTACTATGCCCTGTGCTGGAAATATAAAATTCAGTAAGACATGCCATTTTTTCTGAGGGTTATTGCAACAGTTGCCTATTTTCTTACTCTTCAATTTATCTTTTATCCTGTACCACAAAGGATTTTTCAAAGAATGAATATCATCATGATGCTTACTTGTTTAGTTCCTTTAACATGTCCATTTAATAAGATAAAGTTCAAATTTTTTTTTTTTTGGTTTTTGGGCCACACCCGTTTGACGCTCAGGGGTTACTCCTGGCTATGAGCTCAGAAATCGCCCCTGGCTTGGGGAGACCATATGGGACGCTGGGGGATCGAACCTCGGTCCGTCCTACGCTAGTGCTTGTAAGGCAGACACCTTACCTCTAGCGCCACCTTCCCGGCCCCAGTTCAAATGTTTTTTATTGGGGCACACTCAGCAGTACTCAGGGCTCACTCCTGGTTCTGTGTCAGGGGTCTCTTCTGGAGGTGTTCAGGGGATTGTATGTGGTGCCAAGGACCAAATCTGAGTCCATCACATGGAAGGCAAAAGCCTTAATTACTGTACTCTCCCTCTGCTCACAGTTTTAACTTTTGAGAATGGCTTAGAAAAGATTTTATAGGGGGCTAGAGCGATATAGCACAGTGATAGGGTGTTTACCTTGTGTGTGGCTGTCCCAAGACAGACCAGGGTTCGATCCCTGCATTTCTATATGGTTCTCTGAGCCTGTCAGGAGCCATATCTGAGTGCAAAGCCAGGAATAACTGTTGAGCGCCAATGGGTGTGGCCCAAATAACCCCCAAAAGGATTTTATAAATTGTTATTTGCAATATCTACAAATGTCTTTGCCCTCCTCGTCCTTCTCATATAGGGTAATGTTAGGATCTTCTATTTTATATTCCAACCAGGTAGACTGAGGTCTTTATTCTCTAGGGGAATAAGTAAGTCTTCAGACAAAACCCTGGGGGCTTGTCTCAGGAAAACAAAGGAATCTTTTTTGTTTTGGGAGCCATACCCAGCGGTACTCAGGGCTTATGTCAAGCTCTGACCTTAGGGATCGCTTTTTTTTTTTTTTGGTTTTTGGGTCACACCCAGCAGTGCTCAAGGGTTACTCCTGGCTCTATGTTCAGAAATTGCTCATGGCAGGCTCAGGGGACCATATGGGATACCGGGAATTTGAACCACTGACCTTCTGCATGAGAGACAAACACCTTACCTCCATGCTATATCTCTGGCCCCAAAGGAATCTTTTTTTCCCCAAAACTCTGGATCCTAAAACAAGTGGATCTGTTTTGTTATTATCTTTTTTTTTTTTCTTTTTTTTGGTTTTTGGGTCACACCTGGCAATGCTCAGGGGATAATCCTGGCTCCAGGCTCAGAAATTGCTCCTAGCAGGCACAGGGGACCATATGGGGCACCGGGAAACGAACCGATGACCTCCTGCATGAAAGGCAAACGCCTTACCTCCATGCTATCTCTCCGGCCCCTTTGTTATTATCTTGCCTCCATCAAAATCTTTTGTTGATTTTCAGCATCATCTTATTTATGCTAATAGGAGAGTGAACTTGGTGCTCATAATTCTGGATCATGGTACTTTAAGGAGAACTGTTTATGGTAGAAGCAGAAATCATGGATCCCTCTAAGGGAGGAGTGATGATATCTATTCAGGATGATAGAACTTGTCCAGGAGAAAATTTTCTTCCCTAGTGGAAATCCTCTCTCCATCAACCTTGAGAGACTGAGTTTTAGAATTATTATTATTATTATTATTATTATTATTATTATTAGTAGTAGTAGTAGTAGTAGTAGTAGGAAACCACTCAGGGGTTTCTCCTGGCTCTACACTCAGAAATCATTCCTAGCTGGCTCTGGGGACCATATGGGATGCTGGAATTTGAACCACCATCTGTCCTTGATGGGCTGCATGCAAGACAAATGCCTTACCACTATGCTATCTCTCCAGGCCCTGAGTTTTAGAATTATTAAAGGTGACTGTTGTTCAGCATAATTCAGCATATTGATCTATCTCTACTGGTTTAAGAAGAAACTCACTACTCTTATTGAAAACAAATCTAATATAGAAATTTGAGGGGCCAGAGAGATAGCACAGTGGTAGGGTGTTTGCCTTGTATGCAGCCTAACCAGAACGGTTGGAGTTCTGGCATCACATTTGGTCCCCCATGCCAGGAGCAATTTTTGAGAGCAGAACCAGGAATAACTCCTGAGTGCCACTGGGTGTGACTTAAAAATAAGATAAAATAAAATAATAATAAGAAAATGTGTCAGGGAATTCTCTTTGACATTAGACAGAAATTAGTTACATTATTCTTTTCCCTCCCTCTTCTCTCTATCTGTCTCTCCCTCTCTCCTCTCCCCCACTCAGTTTTGAAGTTCCTATTATCTATTGCTGTATAATGAACTCTTACCCAAAATCAACTGACTTAGAACAAAATTTTCATCTTCATTTAAATATAGTCAATAAAAATTAAGATACTCAATACATTACAATTTGATACACGTACATTTTGTAAATGAGTATGTTAACCTGAGTGAATCAGTCATCACAGTGACATGTCTATCCCTTAGCAAAATTTATATATAAAACAATTTTAGTTATAAAATAGATACTGTCATCGTGCAGACAACCATTTTATTTAGTTCATTTGTGGATGAGACATTGGGAGAGGCAGTGTGCAACCTAGGGTAATAGATTGAATCACCTTTTCTTTTTTTTTTTGGGCCACACCCGGTGATGCTCAGGGGTTACTCCTGGCTATGCACTCAGAAGTCGCTCCTGGCTTGGGGGACCATATGGGACGCCGGGGGATCGAACCGCGGTCTGTCCTAGGCTAGCGCAGGCAAGGCAGGCACCTTACCTCCAGCGCCACCGCCCGGCCCCCTGAATCACCTTTTCTTTTTTTTTTTTTTTTTTTTTTGTGGTTTTTTTGGGTCACACCCGGCATTGCTCAGGGGTTATTCCTGGCTCCAGGCTCAGAAATTGCTCCTGGCAGGCACAGGGGACCATATGGGATGCCGGGATTCGAACCGATGACCTCCTGCATGAAAGGCAAATGCCTTACCTCCATGCTATCTCTCCGGCCCTGAATCACCTTTTCAAGATGGCTCCTTCACTCATAAGTCTGACTCCTTACCACAACTTGGATTTATTTTCTCTGCATTTGATCTTTAGGGCCTTGAATTTTTTCCAGGACTGTGGGATTACGTTTGCTTTAATGGTAGCTGGTTTCTAAGAAAGCAAAGCAGTAGCATCATGGCCTGGATTGGCTAGCTCTCATTGCGTCATTTCACCATATTGAATTCATATTTCCTTTTCTTTCTTTTTTGTTTTTTTTCTTTGCATCATACTTGATTGATACAATCACAAACCAGGCAAGACTCCAGGGAAATGTCAATGGGCTTAGCAGAAACTGTAGCCATCTTCAGTCTGCCCCAAGGCATATGTGATTTCTTAAATAGGTATGATGAACACAAAAATTTCCATATTCCCTTCAAAAAATTAGTTTCCTATTGAATCTCCAGCAGTTTGCAAATGTATTGATTGCTATAAAGCAAAATGTTGTCACACATTACCAACATTTTCTATAGTTAATGGTTACTATAATCAAATTCTCTCAAGTTTTATTAGTTTGATTTGCACATGTGCATTTTATGACTAACATTTGTAGCTGCAGGAAACATGTACTATGTTTTTATGACACATAACTCAGAACATAGAACTATTAAAAAGTTTATTGATGTCCAGGGTATCATTCTAAGTTACCCAATACCTTTGATTTATTGAAGTTACAAGTTAGTTGGCTTTTCTTAAGGATGGATCTTTTGCAGCATGATAAAGCATAGATTTGTACAGGTGTTTTCACATGTCTAGTCCATTGATGTCTAAGCAGTCAACCCTGGGGTCACAAAGAGAAGCATAAGACCTAATAAAAACCACATGTTAACTGTTAATATTCATTTACCAAATCCTACTTAAACCTGTGTACTCTCAAAGCTAATTTTATCCAATTGTCTTTTAATTATAGTCTCTTGCTTATAGCTGCAAATATGACTTTTTAATATGACTTTTACTGTTCTGTGTCCAATGTAGAATGTAATCATGCAATTTATTCAGTCAGAGCCTGTGCATTATGTAATTAAAACATAAGTACACATGGATTTCTGCACATACATATCAGCAGGGAAGTAATATAAGAATCAGTAAATCTGCGGACAGAATCAAAATCCTATGTCCATCAGTGTATCTTATAGATAAGAGTTTTCAAAAATGATTTTGACAGACCTATACATGTCACATAAAATAAAATAAAAATACAAATGGTCTGGGACATTCTGTAAACTGTCCTCCTGCAGTCTTCATTGAGAATATTTTTCTTTCTTAGGGGGTAGTCCCCCGTCCCTTTTTATATAAAAAAAAAGCAGGATGTTAGTGCTGGAGAGACAGCACAGCAGTAGGGCATTTGCCTTGCATGTGACCTGAGCGCCACCAGTGTGGCCCACAAATCAAAAAAAAAAAAAAAAAAGAAAAGAAAACAGGATGTTAAGGTGGGAGGATTATACTGGGACTTATTTAAGATAGTTGTCAGTAATAGAATTTATGAAATAATATAACAAGGGTGAGTGGTTTGAGCCACAACCATTACTCTGGTAATTTTGCTCTCAGCTTTGAGCCAACTTCCTTTGCCTAAGTAACATTTAAAAAATAGTCTTTTAAGGGACCTGAGCAATACCACAGTGGGTAGACTATTTGCCTTGCACGCGGTTAACTGGGTTTGATCCTCGGCATTCTATAAGGTCCCCCGAGCCTGCCAGGATTGACTTCTGAGCACAGAGCCCAGAGTAACCCTGAGAGTTGCTGAATGTGTCCCCAAATCCAAATATAAATAAATACAAATCATCTTTTAAGAGCAGTAAATTACTTCTAGGGATAAAAAGTAGATATATACATGGCTAATAAACTACTTATTTTTGGGGGGTGAGGCCACAACCAGTAATGCTCAGAGGTTACTCTTGGTTTTGGGCTCAGAAATTGCTCCTGGCTTTGGGGTACCATATGGGATGCTGGGACATCGGTTCGATCCCTGTCCTGAGTCAGCCACGTGCAAGGCAAATGCTCTACCACTGCGCTATCCCTCCAGCCCAAACTACTGTTTTTTTTTAAATGTACACTACTGCTTCAGAAAAGTTTGCAGTAACCCAGAGGGTTTTTTTTTTATCTAAAACCAAGTAACTATTGTTTTGAACTATGACTTTGATTTTATAATTAGCTTCTCCAAAGCATATCGTTTTGCTTTCGCATGTCTTCATGATTTACATGCCAAGTGATTTAAGTGTTCTATGTGTTAGAGTAAGAAGAAAATGGTATTTTCTGCTATAAGACTTCAGAAAGTATTTCTTGAGCTATTTTCTATTAATATTTGACCATTAAATTAAATACATACAGCCATTAATTAAAATCTCAACATGAATTTATGTATTCATCATGATTTTTGTTTTAAAGTCCCAAAAACTTTTGGAAAAAAGCAAAAATCTAGATAGATTTCATTGTCAGTTTGTACTGGGTGTTTGTACATTTTATGCTCAGCTTCCTACGCAAAATAAATACATGGCAAGTGACATATAATTCTTTTACAGGGTATCAAAGATTGCAGATGACATTCTCATTAGTCAATCTGCTCCCTTCTCCCTTTTTTTAATACCCTTATGCCTTCTTTTGTTTACAATCTAGAGGTTTTAAGATTCTAGTTGAGGGAAAGGGAAAATAAAAACTGTTAAGTAGCTAATCAACTACCATCCTATAAGCAAGTACAAATTTAAGACTTGAAGGCTGGCACAATAACACAGTGGTATGGTGGTTGCCTTGCACATGGCTGACCAGGGATGAACCTGGGGTTCAATTCGAGCATTCCATATAGTCCCCAGAGCCAGGAGTAATCCCTGAACTCTGCTGGGTGTGGCCAAAACCAAAAAGCAAATTTAAGACTTGGAATACAGAAGTACAGGTATATTTTCTCAGATTTATGTTCTTTGTGAGAATAAAATGTAGACTTGGGCTTCGTTAACTTTTTGCCCCATCTCCAGAAACACAAATTTCCCTACAGAAGTCCATCTTGATCCCTCTGTGTTCGTCTTTAATTTCAAGAATTTGCAGCCTAAACCCTACTATTGACTTTATAGAGGCTCCATTGCTCTTGAATCCTATCTTCTGCTTAGTCTTCAGAGATGTCAAGTTCTAATTTGAGGTAGAAATCCATAGGTCAAGCCAAATACTGTTGTCAAAGCAAAAACTAGACAAGCTGCTACATGACCAAATTATGTACTTAGGTATTTGATTTAGAGAAAATTTAGAATTCATGGATTATGTATGCAATGTTCCTTCCCATTTAAGAAGCTCAGGACCATTCATATAAAACAGTGTAATAGGGGAAGGAGATAGTACAGCAGGTAAGCCACTTGTCTTTGCATGCATCTGACCTGGGCTCAATCCCAGGCATCCTACATTGTCACCTGACCTCTGCCAGGGGTTATCCTTTAACTCAGAGCCAGGCCTATGATTTGAACATGAACAATGCTGGGTGTATCTCCATCCCAACTAAAAAAAAATGATTTAAGTGTAATACCAAATATAATACAAATTAAATTCTCACAATAGTACACACTAACTGGCTAATTATGATATCAGGACATAACCCTTTGAACTTCCCTCATTTTTAAATTATGTGTTTCTGTATTTTGACATTTTTAAGATCTAGTTGTAACTTAAAATTTTTGTCATATTTTAATTTCCCTGTAATGCCGTTAAATTGATATTATTATTATTTTGGTTTCTGGGCCACACCTGGCAGCGCTGAGGTTACTCCTGGCTCTGCGCTCAAAAATCACTCCTGGCAGGGTTGGGGGACCATATGGGATGCTGGAAATTGAGGAAATCGAACCCGGGTCGGGGGTTGGAGCTATAGTACAGCTGGTAGGGATTTGCCTTGCATTCACCCAACCCTGATGCGATTCCCGGCATTCCATATGGTACCCTGAGCCTGCTGGGAGTGATTTCTGAGTGCAGAGCCAGTATTAACTCCCGAGAGCTGCAGAATATGGGCCAAAAACAAACTAAAAAAATACAGTATTTAGGGGCCAGAGCAATAGCATAGTGGGTAAAGTGCTGCCTTGCATGTGGCCAATGCAGGTTTGGGTCTGACACCCTTATGGTCCCCCAAGCCCTCCAGGAGTGAGCCTTAGGTGCAGACCTAGAAGCCCTAAACACTCCTACAAAAGTACATTACTGAACTGATTATCATAGGATATGTATCCCCCCAAAAAATCTAACCAGACTAAATTTTTGATGTTAATTACTATATTAGAGCTAAAGATTTGACTGCCTTTTAGTTCTGAAACTGACCTCTTACAAGCTTCCATATAAAGTTCTTGCACACAGGCCAAAGTGATAGCGCAGCCATAGGGCATTTGCCTTCCACTTGGTTGACCCAGGACGAACCTGGGTTCGATCCCTGGGATCCCCAAGCCAGGAGTGATTTCTGAGCGCATAGCCAGAAGTAATCCGAGTGTCACCAGGTGTGACCCAAAAATCAAACATAAATAAATAAATAAATAAATAAATAAATAAATAAATAAATAAATAAAGCTCTTGCACAATGGGGCCAGAGTGATAGCTCAGTGGGTAGGACATATGCCTTGCACATGGTCAACCTGAATTTGATTCCCAGCATCCTATGTTTCCCTGAGCTTGCTGGGAGTAATTTCTGAGCACAGATCTAAGAATAACCCCTGAGAACTGCTGGGTGTGGCCCCACAGCCAAAAAAATAAAAACCAAAACCACAAAAAAGATCTTGCACAAAATGTTACAAAGACTAAAAATAAATACTTGCACATTTCTTATTAAGTGTAAGTATTCCAATTAATGCAACTTGTTTTTTTAGTGGAGATTTAAACTACATGAATTTATTATTAAAATGTTCTGGGGCTGGAAAGACAGCACAGCGGTAAGGCATTTGCCTTGCATACAGAAGGATGGTGGTTTGAATCTCGGCATCCCATATGGTCCCCCGAGCCTGCCAGGAGTGATTTCTGAGTGTAGAGCCAGGTATAACCCCTGAGCGCTGCCAGGTGTGACCCGAAAACAACAAAAAGATGTGCTTTAGTTAATATCCTTAAGCAAATATTTACATATATCAGGACAACTCTTACTGTGTGGTACAATTCTAGAAATGGAAGTCATACATTCTAAAAGAATACATTATGCTTAAATTCTATGTCCCCATCCCTGCCAATTTCATGTCCAAATCCTAGTTCCTAGTGTGTCTCTAATGTTAATTTGGAGATGAGAGTAAATGAGGAGAAATCAAGTTAAAGTGAGCTCATGAGAATGAATCCAATCTAATTATGATTTGTATTCTTTTTTTTTTTTTTTTTTTGTGGTTTTTGGGTCACACCCGGCAGTGCTCAGGGGTTTTTCCTGGCTCCGTGCTCAGAAATTGCTCCTGGCAGGCACGGGGGACCATATGGGATGCCGGGATTTGAACCGATGACCTCCTGCATGAAAGGTAAATGCCTTACCTCCATGCTATCTCTCCGGCCCCGATTTGTATTCTTGTAAGAGGAAATCTTGACAAAGTCAAGGAGAATGCCATGTATGCCAACCACCCAATTTTTTTTTTTTTTTTTTTTGGCTACACATAACCACACTCAGGGGTTACTCCTGGCTGTGTTCAGAAATCACTCCTGGCAGGGTTGGGGGTCCACATGGGATGCTAAGGATCGAACCCAGGTCTGTCCCAGGTACGCCCTACTGCTGTGCTAATTCCTGCCCCAAACCACCCAGTCTTTGATAGTTATGGAAACAGATACAGAAAACTGATACAGCTCACTTGCGGACTCTCCAAAATTGGCTGTGAAATGTATACTGTAACTATGTGGAAGGGTAAACCTTCCTCACCCTTAACTGCCAAATTGTACAGTGCTTTGCTACTCTTAAAAGCATAAATCGTACTTTTAATGTAGTTCCTAATTTTCAATAAAGGTATGGTGATTTTTTTAACTCCCTTTCATTTCTTCATTTAATAATTTTTTGAATGGTGCCAGTATTTAACTCAGGCTTTCATGCATGAAAAGCATGTGCTCTACTGATGAGCCACCCCTCTAGTCGCCTTTTTTAATTTAAAATATCTAAGAAGGATTAAATCATAAATAATGTCAAATAATCATGCATTAGTAAGCTATTTTATTGTAAAAGTTTATTATAGTAAGAAAAATAATTTTTTAATTTTTGATTTTGGGGTCACATCCAATGGTACTCAGGACTAATTCCTGGCTCTATGATCAGGGATAATTCCTGGAAGGGCTTGGTAATTGATAGGGGATTGTAGGGATGGAACCCAGGTCGGCCACATACAAAGCAAGTACCTTACCCACTGTGTTACTGCTTTGGCAACAGAAAAATAAATTTAATCCAAAAAAGTGTTTATTCACTCACTTATTGAATCCAGTTTATATCATATTGGTTGTGGTTTTGAAGATTGTCATAGAATTTCCCATTGGGAAAAATCACCTTCTCTGTACAAAATATTCTTTAAAATGGTATCAAGCGGTAGGAGCACATTCATATTTAAAATATGATTTCTAGGGTTGCAATATTGATAGAAATAATTTTTCCTAGAAAATGTAATTATTGATGTGTTGGTGCTGATCACACTTATTCATGATTATCCTGTTTGAGAATTACTTTCTATCTTCTCTCTCATTGATCCTTCTTGGTCTTTGCATGACTTAAGACATGAACTTTCAAGTTACCTGACTGTACAAATCTCTTGTTACAGCCTTCCACGGTACACGCAAAACGTTTCTCTTGCGTGTGGATGCGCACATGTGTACGCAAATTGAAATCCAGGGAAAAGCGTTTCCCACATCCTTTGTAAGTGCACTGATAGGGCTTCTCTCCGGTGTGAACCAGGAAATGTCGTGCTAGCTTGGCCTTCTCCAGGAATGCTTTCCCACATTCAGCACACACATGATCTCGGGGCCCATGAGTGCGAAGATGCCTTTTCAGAGATGCTTTATTTTTGAACTTTTTAGCACATCCCTGCTGAGGACAAATATTTTCTGTGTTTTTTCTGGTCACTGGTTTAGTAAATTCTGAGAGCTCTTTGGTATCTGGTAGATTAGTGCTTGGTTTTTCTCCAGAAAGCAGCTTTATGCGTGTAGTGTCTTCAGCAGGCTCATGAAGTGAATTTTCTCCAGTAGTCAGCTGAGAAAGTTCTTGTCTTGCCTCTTCTATATTATATCCCAAAGATTGTTCAAGAAAAGAGCTTGCTGCAAGAACCTGTCGGGAAAGCTCTTGCTCAGGCCCTGTTTTTAGGCAGTCCAAGGACTGAAAAAGTATGTCCTCATCCAGAATGGGTTCAGAAAACTCACCTCTGATTATGCATTCTATGTAACAATCAGCAAAGGGATCTTCTTCCACCTCTCCAACCTGAAAGTTGGTCTCAAACTCTATGTCTTTATCCTCGAAGTCCCATGTCATTGTAAATGGTTCCAATTCTGCCTGCTGGGCTGGCTTTGATTCGGTCCCGCGGGAAGCTCTTCTTCCCTGGCCTTTCCAATCACATGCCCATGGTTTGCCGTTCAGTTGCTGGTCCATGCTGCTTTAACTGCTTCCTTCTTGAAGCTTCAGACCAAGATCTATCAATGCCTTCCAGGTAGTAGAGATGCGGGTCAGTTCACTTCAGCAGCACCTGTTTTAACATAGTAACCATTAATTCAAATATGCTGCAACATTAAGCCTGATGACCCCAGAAACGTACCTATACCCGAATGAACATCTACAACACGCAGCATAACTTATACAAGACCTGGATCATAATAAAATCTTTTTGTTTTTTTTTTGGGGGGGTTCACAGGGGTTCCTCCTGGCTCTACACTCAGAAATCACTCCTGGCAGGCTCGGGGAACCATATGGGATGCCGGGATTCGAACCACCGTCCTTCTGCATGTGAGGCAAATGCCCTACCTCCATGCTATCTCTCTTGCCCTGGATCATAATAAAATCTTACCTGGGTTTCCCGCAAATTATCTAACCTCTTATGATTCTGGTACTCTAGAATCCTAATCCATCTTTAGGTTATTCTTCTAGGTTATTACATACATTAAGATTAGTATGTAGTGAAAACAATCAAACAAACAAGCAAAAACAACCCTTAGTAGAGTGATTCTTAATGTACATCATAGTTCTTAAATGTATGTCAGTGTTTGCAATTGATGACAGCAAATGCTGAACCATATGAAGTGGTATTATTTTACTTTCAGACTCAATCTCTATGTTGGATTATATTATATATTATTCTTTATATAATATATGTATTATTCCTTACCAAGGGCATGGAATTTTATTATTATTTGTTTTGGGGCCAAACCCAGTGACGCTCAGAGTTTACTGCTGGCTATGCGCTAGAAATCACTCTTAGCTTGGAGGACCACATGAAATGCTGGGGGATTGAACCGTGGTCCATCCAAGGTTAGCACGTGCAAGGGAGACACCCTATCGCTTGCGCCACTGCTCTGCCCCCTACTATTATTATTTTTAATAAAAGTCCCTAGTTAAGCTTTGTGGTTCCCCTAATCTGTCACAGCTATTCAATTTTACCTTTGCAGAGCAGAGCAGTGCCTTATGGTAGATAATGAATATGTACAGTTGCTTTGCAGTTAAACAGGATGCTTCTCACCCTTGCTCTAGAAGCTGAGGATCTAGAAAGCAGGACACACAAAATCTACAGAATAAAAGTCAAAATAGGCATAGGATAGTTTGGTATTAAGTCATTTTCCATATTTTTTTCCGTTTTTAAAACCACACCTAGGACCCTCAGGGGAGATCATATGTAGTGCAGGGGATTTGGCCCAGAGTGAACTACATGCAAGGTAAATGTCTTAATCCCTGTACTAAATAATCTCTTCAGATCCTTTCAAATATAATCAGATAATAAGCTTTATGCTTAATGTTACAGCTGTGTCAGTTTGAAGCTTACCAAAGAGTGGTGAGTGCAGTTAGAGAAATAACTACACTGACAACTATCATGACAATGGTAGTGAGTGAAATAGAATGCTTGTCTTGAAAGGGGGTAGGGGAAGAAAGAGATGGGGACATTAGTGGTGGGAAGTTGCACTGGTGAAGGGGGATGTTTTTTATATGACTGAAACCCAACTACAAACATGTTTTTAATCATGATGCTTAAAGATATTAATTAAAAAATAAAAAAAGTCTCAAGTGTGTTTGTAAAATATTGTGTAATTTTACTGTCCTGATCACTTGCTATAAGAACAAATATGAGGGCCAGAGAGATAACACAGCAGGGGAGGCTGGTCCCTTTCAGCATCAATTCCTGAGCACAGAGCCGGAAATAAGCCTTGAGCATAGCCGGATATGGCCTTATTCCCTAATTCAACACCCTAAAACAAAAAGCAATCAGATACTTTTTGTAGGCGTCTTCCCTGCAGTGCTCAGCATCCCAGGGCCACCTGCAGTGTTTCTGATCTGAAGATTCTGCAGGCAGCTGGAGATGCAATGCTGCTCAGGCTCAGGGTCACACTATTTGGTGGAAGCCATGCTATGGTGCTGAGCAAGAAAGGCACGTGGTGCTTGGAAGTGGCCCTGTTCTGAGTCCCTACAGCATCCCAAAACAAAACAGTAAAATGAAAATTCACCTGAAAAAAAAATCAATCTTGTTTTGTAGTTTTTGTAATAATGTTGCAGTAGTATTATGGTTTCTGGTTTTGAATGTAGTGTTATGACTACACTGTCACCACCCAACTGCTTCAGACACAGTCCTTGTCTGTGTACACACACACACACACACACACACACACACACACACACACACACACACACACACACACATTTTTTTAGTTTTTGGCCACACCAAGTAACACTCGGGAGTTACTCTTGGCTATGTGCTCAGAAAACGCTCCTGGCTTGGGTAACCATATGGGATGCCTGGGATTGAACCCAGGTCCATCCTGGATCGGCCGCATGCAAGACAAACGCCCTACCGCTGTGCTATCTCTCCAGCCCTCTTAAAATATTTTGTAAGGGGCTAAAGCAATAGCAATGGGCAGAGTGCTTGCTTTGCACGCAGCTGATCTGGGTTCCATCTCCGGTATCCCATATAGTCCCCTGAGATTGCCAGGAATAACTCCTGAATGCAGAGTCAGGAATAACAACCCCTTAGGACTTCTGAGTGTAGCCCCAAACCAATATATATTATATATATATTTTATATACTATTTATATAAAAAGCCACATTAAAGTATTTATGCCATATACTTTTAGAAATGTACATAGAAAGAACATACTTTAATTGCTAAGGAAAGGATTTAAAACCATCTAGTTATGTTATACATATAGTAGATATATTAATATTATAAATATATTTGAAGGCCAGAACGGGTAGGGTGCTTTTTTTGGCACAGCCAATCCAGGTTAAATTCCTAATCCATATGATTCATATGATCCATATGAGCTTGCCAGGAGAAATTCCTGAAAGCAGGCCTAACCTTTGAGCATGACTCACTGGATATAGCCCCCCCCCCCGAAACAAACAAACAAAAAATATTTAAACATTTCCCTTATCACTTAAAAAGAATTTTTTTTTTGCTTTATAGTTTTTGGGTCACACCTGGCAGCACTCAGGGGTTACTCCTGGCTCTACAGTTCAGGAATCACTCCTGGCAAGCTCGGGGGACCCTATGGAATGCTGGGATTCAAACCACCGTCCTTCTGCATGCAAGGCAAACGCCTTACCTCCATGCTATCTCTCCGGCCCCTAAAATGTTTATTTTTGTTTTTTTTTTTTTTGGGTCACACCCGGCGGTGCTCAGGGGTTACTCCTGGCTGTGTGCTCAGAAATAGCTTCTGGCAGGCACGGGGTACCATATGGGACACCGGGATTCGAACCAACCACCTTTGGTCCTGGATCGGCTGCTTGCAAGGCAAACACCGCTGTGCTATCTCTCTGGGCCCTAAAAAGTTTATTTTTAAGTCTAAATATTTTCTTCTTGTCAGAGTGTCATGAAACTTTGAAGGTATAATTTTGGTTTTTTGGGGAGACGCAACTACAACTAGTAGGGCTCTGGTGGACTCTTAATTCTGTGCTCAGGATTTGATCCTGGCAATGTTCAAAGGACCATGTGGTGCTGATAATTAAACCCGAACTGCATGCAAGGTATGTATTCAGCCCTTTGAGCTCATTTCTCTCTTTCTGGACTGAGATATATACACATATATGAATGATTTATTTTGGGGATATATCTAGCTTACCCACTGCTGACTATACTCAGACTCAGGGATCACTCTTGGTTGGAGTTAGGGGACCGACCTTATGGCGTGCCAGGTATTGAATTCAGGTTGGCTGCATGCAAGGCAAGTGCTCAACCTGCTCTATTATTACTCCAGCCCCAAAGTGTAATTTTTTTAAGTGCTATTAAAAATACTTTAGGAGGGAGGGGAGGAAGGGAAAAAAAGCTTTAAACAAAAATATTTTTCCTGAGTTTACTAAGTTGAAATAAATCAGAAAAATTATATCTAGAGAGGCCAGAGAGATAGCATGGAGGTAAGGTGTTTGCCTTGCATGCAGGCAGAAGGACAGTGGTTTGAATCCTGGCATTCCATATGGCCCCGAGCCAGGAGCGATTTCTGAGCGTAGAGCCAGGAGTAACCCCTGAGCACTGTCAGGTGTGACCCAAAAATTAAAAAAAAAAATATCTAGAAACATTTTCTTTAAAAAAAAAAAACAAAAAAACAACAACTAGTTGTTGAGCTGGAGAGATAGTACTGTAGACAAAGCTCTTGAATTGCATGCAGCTGACCTGGGTTCAATTTCCGGCATACACTGAGCACTGCGAGGACTTTTTTTTTGTTTTTGGGCTACACCCAGGGGTGCTCGGGTTATTCCTGGCTCTGCTCACAGAAATCGCTCTTGGCAGGCTAGGGGGACTATACAGGGGGTGGGATGGGGGATCCGACTTGGGTCTGTCCTGGTCGATTTTGTGCAAGGCAAATGCCCTACCCACAGTGCTATGGTTCAGTCCCTGTGAGGACATATTCTTGAGTGCAAAGTCACAAATAATCCCTGAGATGTGGACCAAAAACAAAACAAAACAAAAAATCTGCTCTTGAAGCTAAAGAACTTTTTTTGAGTCAATTAATATTAATATAGTAGTACCCCTGGAGCAGAATTACTAGTAACTAACTGATCTAGAATTTGGATTCAGTGATACAAAAGCTCTATTCCAACATCAGTCCATTTAAAAAAAATTGCAATTAGATTTGGTGACTGCTTTTCTCTTCAAATGAACCTCACACCAACAGCAGTCTTCTTCATTTCTAGCTATAATGATCTGAATTCTTCCAGTACCAGGCCACGTGTCTCTAGTCCACTGCACAAGCTCTTCACTTTCAATTAAATACACCCTCCATTACCCTTAATTAAGCATGTGCATGTATTTCTTATGCTTGGGGCTGGAGAGATAGGTGTTTGCCTTGCATGCAGAAGGACGGTGGTTCAAATCCGGGGATCCCCCGAAACTGCCACGAGCAATTTCTGAGCGCTGCCGGGTATGACCCCACCCTTCCAAAAAAAAAAAAATCTTATGCTTGGTTATCAGTGATGCCAAACGTAGTAAGGTAGTGTCTAGAAAAATAAAGTATATTAGTATTTTAAATTATTTTCTTTGTAATTTACCAAAGTCAAGCATAGTCCTTACGTTCCTAGGTTCTTATTTGCCAGAATCTCTGAAAATATATTTTTCTCTCAATATGAAAGCTTATGAGAAAGACATTTAAAATGGAAATGATAGTTTACTAATTCATAAAGGGAAAAATTCCTGCTTATATAAGTACATTCTGTTGGTGGAAATAACTATATAAACACTTTACTGAGTAAGCATGGTATGAAGAACAAAATCTGGATGTTACATGAATATTTAATAGTATGAATTTAATCTAATTTTGCATTCCTCATTATGGGACAGAAGTACTTCCAAAAGCATATCATTTTCTTGTTCACTCATTTGACAAATATTTAGTACCATTGTTTTAGGTGCTGACCCTACAGCAGTAAAAATGACACGAACACCCAAATATGTGTAGCTTTTACCCCTGTGGGACATAAAAACTATCAATCGCACTTATATGTAATAAGTATACAAAATCATTTTCATGTTGAGAAAAATGCTATGAAATAAAAATTCTGGTTCAACTTTACAAAGAAACAGTCACCACAAAACAAAAAACAGCCAATGAACACAATTAGAGGTTAAAGAATAATTTTTTTTAATCCCCCCCCCCCCCCAGGCTACTGCAGGAATATCCAAAGAACTAAGAACAATGGAACTCTTTTAGAACATGGCCACCAACGGTGAGAAAGGTCTGGATGAAGTGCAGAATATGCACAATCTAGTGGGTTCCAGCTGCCATTTGCATTCCACCACAAAACCAATGGGAACCATTTCAGGGTTTCAAACAAGGAAATACTAGGCTCTTTTAGGTGACAGGATTATTCCGGTTGAAGAGTGGAAATGCAGTAAAGAAAGTAAAAGGTGAAGCAGGGGGAATAAAAATCTCTTAGACTCTAGTAATCCAGCAGGGGTGGCCATGGAGATGAAAATTGTGGAGAGATCTTAAAAGCTAAAAACCTGCACAACTTCGGTAGATTGGCTAAAGGTTGCTTTTAAAGGTAAAAAGGAACCGAGAGATCCTAGGAGCAGTAATGATAGAGCAGCAGTTAGGGCACTTTTCTTACACATGGCGGATCCAAGTTTGATCCCGGAAGAGCCCTGAGCAATGCTGCGTATGCCCCCCCCCCCAAAAAAAACCAGGAATAAAAAGAATGAGTGATCCTACTTTCACCCCCAAACCTGAAATTACAGGGTAAATTGTGCTAGTTCTCCCAAAGAATCAGACAAAAGAAAAAAACGAAAACCAGATTGTCATTATTTTTTTAGATTGTCGTTATTTTAATAATTTAAATGTATTATATAAAATCAATCTTCTATACATATGATAATAAAACAAATACATGCAGTTTGAACAAAGTGGGGGACCAACTTCAAGGAAACTGCAACTAGGCATCATCTGCTTTCTTTTAATTATTTGCTTTCCTCATTTAGCTATTTTTAAAATTTTTTTTCTGGCTGCCAGAGATGCATACCTTGACAACGCTGAAATTAGGAGCCAGAGTTTAGTCTAGCAGATGGGGTATTTATTTGCCTTGCATGCTGTCGATCCAGATTCCATTCCTGGCACCCCAATATGGTTCCCCCTAGCCAAGTAATTCCTAAATGCAGAAACAAGAGTAACCCCCGAGCTTCTCTGGCTGTGGCCCCCACACCAAAATAAACATTGAGATCACTGACCAAGGTTCTTCAACCCACATGGCTAGGAGATAGAACACTTCTTTCCCATCACGCCCTTTCAACTGGGATCCATGATTAAAACGCATATTTTTTTTTTTTTTTTTTTTTTTTTTTTTTTGGTTTTTGGGCCACCCCCGGCGGTGCTCAGGTGTTACTCCTGGCTGTCTGCTCAGAAATAGCTCCTGGCAGGCACGGGGGACCATATGGGACACCGGGATTTGAACCAACCACCTTTGGTCCTGGATCGGCTGCTTGCAAGGCAAATGCCGCTGTGCTATCTCTCCGGGCCCCAAAACGCATATTCTTTTTTTTTTTTTTTGGTTTTTGGGCCACACCCGTTTGACACTCAGGGGTTACTCCTGGCTATGTGCTCAGAAATCGCCCCTGGCTTGGGGGGACCATATGGGACGCCGGGGGATCGAACCGCGGTCCTTCCTTGGCTAGCGCACCAAAACGCATATTCTTAATGAACTCAAAACCTCCACCCATTATCCCATAGATGAAAAAATAAAATATTCTGCAAAACAAGATTGAATTTACCAGCAATCCTGCGGGCACTCTGATGGCTACTTTGACTCTACTTCCTTCCAGGCAGTGAGACCAAGCAGTAGCTGCTCAATACCTCAACAGCAGTAGAAATCACCTGGGCCTCGAGTTTGGCCAATTAGAGCCACCCTCTTTTTGACTGACACATGCCAATCACCGTCATGACCAGACCAAACCTGGGAAGATAAAGAGGTTAGGTCGAGTGGGTGTGGATGAGGGCGTGGTCTCGAGGTCCCAGAGTTAGGATTGGCTGCAGCATCCTGCAGAGCCCGCCTTTAACCCGTCCTCTTCTGTTCCCAGTTTATTGGCTCCCTCCGCCATATTTACAAAATTCCTTGAATTGTAGTCACCTAGTTTAAGCAGAGGCTGGGCAGCCAGTAAATATCCCCAGAGCACATGGGCCTAAATAATCAACTTGCTTTAGATACAAAATATCTCAGAGGAACTAGTTTAATCCCTTAGAAATGGACGTTTACCCCAATGCACATTTATTTTTTTTTCTCTTCTCTCCCTCGGGTTTCTGCTCCCAGTTCTATCTTCCCTCCAGCTGCAGGTAAAATTCTTTTTTTTTTTTTTTTGGTTTTTGGGCCACACCCTGTGACACTCAGGGGTTACTCCTGGCTATGCGCTCAGAAGTTGCTCCTGGCTTCTTGGGGGACCATATGGGACGCCAGGGGATCGAACCGCGGTCTGTCCTAGGCTAGCGCAGGTAAGGCAGGCACCTTACCTCCAGCGCCACCACCCGGCCCCAGGTAAAATTCTTATTGCTGCCATTACTGCCTTTACATGTTCAGTCATTAACCATGACTGTTCATATTCTTAAAAGGAAACAAAACTCTTTTTGAACGCAGCAATCAGTGTTTGCCACTGGCTATGCCATAGTGAAGTTTAATAGTTCTTTTTTAGTACAGACTATTAAAATCAAAAACTAAATCGATGCTTAAAAAGCTAAAATTTGACTCGAAGCTTATCTGAAATGATCTGGGAGTGTAGTTCTTCAGTTCTTCACTGTCTCTATTTTACTAGTTTTTAGAATAAGCCTAGTGAAAGTGGAAAGCAAAAGATAATTTTCAATAAAGAAACGACGAGCTATTTTTGTTTACTATTACCTGACCTCCAGGTACCGTAGCAAGTGGGAATTTCAGGTACCCATCCATTAGAAATAACTTGGAAAAACTACTTTAGATCTTACCTTAAATCATATATTCGCAGATGAATTTCTGAAAGCAGAAATTGTATTAAACCTCTTTTTTTTTTTTTTTTTTTTTTTGCTCTCTGTAGTTCCTTGTTTTGGTTTCTAGAAACTGCACAAGCCTGTTCTCAGAACAGGGTCACAACTACCTTTGATTTGTATTCGTAATAAAATTGTCCGTGGTTACTTTCAATAAGAAATAATAGCAGGGGAGTGCAGTTAGGGCAGAGAAAGAATCATTCTGACAATGATATTTGGAAATGATCACTGCAGACAAGAACTGGGTGCTGAAAGGAGCTAAAATGATATGCATGATACCCCTTCAGTAACAATACTGCAAACCACAGACTCTAAAAGAGGAGGGAAACAGAGGCAAAGAAAGAGGCAGAGAAGAAAAACGTCTGCTACAGAGGCAGGCAGGGGAAACAGCAGAGGGTAGGGCAAAGGGCAAGTGGGGACTTTGGGAGCATGAAATGTGCACTGGTGATGGGTGTTATACATTGTATGATTAAAAATCATGAACAGGGCCCGGAGAGATAGCACAGTCGTGTTTGCCTTGCAAGCAGCCAATCCAGGACCAAAGGTGGTTGGTTCGAATCCTGGTGTCCCATATGGTCCCCCGTGTGGCCCAAAAACCAAAAAAAAAAAAAAAATTATGAACAACTTTGCAACTGCGGAAAAACAAGACAACTGTATTATGAACAGCCTTGTAAACCACTGTGCTTAAATAAAATACAATTTAAATATATAAAAAAAAAATCAGGGGCTCGGTGATGCCTTGCACGTGGCCAACTGGGGTTCAAGTTCTGGTATAGCATATGATCCCCTAAAATTACTAGGAGTGATCCATGAGTTTAAAGCCAGTAGTAAGCCCTGAACACTGCCAGGTGTGGCTCCCAACAGACTAAGAAATCAGACTTTGGGGGACCAGAGATACAGTACAGCTTGTATGGTGATTGCAATTCACACAGCCCAGTGGCTTCCTAGAACTGGCTTCCTGAGCTGGCCAGGAATGATACCTGAAAGAGTGCTAGGTGTGGTCCCCAAACAAACAAAACTGTGCTTAGAGAGATAGCAAGAGCAGTTCAAACAGGGAGAGTGCCTACTTTTTATGTAGAAAGTTCTGCTTTAATCCCCTCAGCCTGTGGTTTGTTATAGTCTCTCAAGCTCATCCAGCATAGGAGGAATTGACACTCAGAACAAGATGAGAGGCCCAATGGCCCAAAGCAAAGACTATAGTAAATCAATACTTCAATGTATTCTGAGCAGAGCATTCTTTCCAAACTTAAAAAACAAATAAACAATTAGCTTTCAATTGTAATTTATTACAATATGGTTGCAATGCTAAAATGCTAAACTTTCCTGGCAAAGTCGGGGCCAGAGCAGTGTTACTAGAGGTAAGGCAGTGCCTTGCAAGCTCTAGCCTAGGATGGACCAAGGTTCAATCCCCCGGTGTCCCATATGGTCCCCCCAAGCCAGGGGCAATTTCTGAGCGCATAGCCCGGTGACCCTGAGCGTCACTGGGTGTGGCCCCAAAACAAAACAAAAATAAAAACAAAGGCAAAGTAAGCCATATATTTATACATATAATCTGCATATGTATAGGTATGTTTGACAATCTGCCTATCTATGAATATATCCTACTATTTTTTTATGCCTCCCAGTTTGTGCACAGGAAATCCAGAGGCCTCTCCTGGTGACTCTTGGCTAACTGGGCAGTAGGTCCAGAGAACCTGGTACTGTTATGGACTGTGATACTGGCACCAACTGGAACACCCTGTTAGTAGTACACACACACACACACACACACACACACACACACACACACACACACATTTAGAGGTTATACATTTATATAGAGACTTTAGTTTATTTCATTGCTTTTACTTTATCTTTTGGTACACACAGATAACCTTTTTTTATCAGTCACTGACCTTGGCAATAATGCATACAATCAAGTAGTTTAATTCCTGATACTTTCCCATAGGGCTATTCATTCTGGTGAAAGTATGTGAGGGTGTGGCTCTGGAAGCTAAAACCTAAATATATATATTTTAAAGTTTACCTCTTTTTTTATTGTTGTTTTTGTTTTTAGACCACACCCATTGTGCTCAAGGGTTACTCCTAATTCTATACTCAGGAATATACACGGTGGTGCTAAGG
The DNA here is from genome assembly GCF_024139225.1 of Suncus etruscus. Taxonomy (NCBI): domain Eukaryota; kingdom Metazoa; phylum Chordata; class Mammalia; order Eulipotyphla; family Soricidae; genus Suncus; species Suncus etruscus. Next base: position 135,474,357 of record NC_064851.1, read on the forward strand.
GGACCACATGGGATGCTGGTAAGTGCCTTACCTGTTGTACTTTCTCTCTGGTCCCTACAGTCTACTTCTTATGGACATTACTTTTGTTGCATTTCCCTTTATCTTTGCATAGCACTGGAAAAGTACACTGAAAGGAAGTGATCTGTTGTATATAAATCCAACTCAAGGATAACTAGATATCTTCAAATTTAGCTGACTCAACTTGAAACAAAACCAGCTTATAGTTTGAAGCTGACCTCAGGTATGGTGGCACCCAGCAGTATCTACTTTATTTTTGTATGCTGGAATTTGAGTCAAAGACATTTTGCCAAAATATCACATCTAGTTTTGTTTAACTATATGTTGACAATTTGTTTCTGTGACAAACCAATCATTTTCCTAAAAATGTTAAAAATGTGCAAACTCTAATTCACACTACATATGTCAAAGTTTCATTCCAAGAACAGCCACTATTCTCAGCTATGAGAATGTGTATTTCTTTTTTGTTTGTTTGTTTGTTTGTTTTATTTTGGGACCACACCTAGCAGCGCTCAGGGGTTACTCCTTGTTCTGCACTCAGAAACTGCTCCTGGCAAGCCTAAAGGACTTTATGATATGCTAAGAATTGAACCCAGGTTTATCCCAGATTCGCTGCCTACTAGGCAAATGCCCTACCGCTGTCCTATTGCTCCAGCTCCGAGAATATGTATTTCTTACCTTCTGGAGTTTAGGGTAGAAAACAAGATGGTTCAAATCACTCTCTGATTTCTTGTAGCCAAATGAAGAGGAGCCAAAAATTCAGTAATTAAGGTTTTATTTATTTGTTTGGGGGTCATAAAAACTATTTACTTATTTTTTAAATAACAATTATTTTTTATAAGTTCAAGCTAAGCTCAGAGCTTACTTTTACCCTGTGCTCAGGAGTCACTCGTGATGGTGACCATATGGGTTGCTGAGGATTGTCAGCCATGTGCAAGACAGTACTTTAGTGATTGTACTCTCTTGTTAACCCCAATAAAAATATTTTAATGAACAATTTAAAAAAATAAAATTAGTGCATTTGAACAAAATATCTCAACTTTAAAGAGAGTCATGCGTTTTAAATATCAATATATAGCTATTAGTACAGCAAAGGCAAAATATTTGGTATTCTAGAAGTTTATAACTGGAAACTGTGACTGAATAAAGATGTTTAGGGAATACTTTCCAAGTGCTGTTAAGATTCAAAAGAAGAGTCAGTTCTGGATCCTTGAGTGTGGAGAGAAAAACTCTGAAAAAAGGGGCCGGGCGGTGGCGCTAAAGGTAAGGTGCCTGCCTTGCCAGCGCTAGCCTTGGACGGACCGCGGTTCGATCCCCCGGTGTCCCATATGGTCCCCCAAGCCAGGAGCAACTTCTGAGCGCATAGCCAGGAGTAACCCCTGAGCGTTACCGGGTGTGGCCCAAAAACCAAAAAAAAAAAAAAAAAAAAAAAAAAAAAGAAATGTTTGGGGCCGGGTAGGTGGCGCTGGAGGTAAGGTGTCTGCCTTGCAAGCGCTAGCCAAGGAAGGACCGCTGCGGTTCGATCCCCTGGCGTCCCATATGGTCTCCCCAAGCCAGGGGCGATTTCTGAGCACATAGCCAGGAGTAACCCTTGAGCGTCAAACGGGTGTGGCCCAAAAAAAAAAAAAAAAAAAAAAAAAAAAAAAAAAAACTCTGAAAAAAACAAAAGAGGGAACATGCTGGGGCTGGAGAGGTGGCACTAGAGGTAAGGTGTCTGCCTTGCAAGTGCTAGCCAAGTAGAACCGCGGTTCGATCCCCCAGTGTCCCATATGGTCCCTACAAGCCAGGGGCAATTTCTGAGTGCTTAGTCAGGAGTAACCCCTGAGCATCAAACAGTTGTGGCCCGAAAAACCAATAAAAAAAAAAAAAAAAAAAAAAAAAAGAGGGAACCTGGGCCTTCTGGATCATGGACAAAAGTTAGGTCTTTATTCTAAAAGCAAGGAAATAAATTATTATAAGAATGTGTGTTTCATATACAAATAGTTAATTAGCCTGAAACATGCAAAACATTGTTTTTTATTGTAATTTCAACCTATTTTGATGACTCAACAAACTGTCTATTTTGAAGGCCAATAAAGGATTGACTATAGCATTTTGGTCCATAAAATTAATCCTAGAGCCTAGATTTGCCTTGCATGCAGAAGGACGGTGGTTCAAATTCTGGCATCCATATGGTCCCCCGAGCCTGCCAGGAGCGATTTCTGAGCATAGAGCCAGGAGTAACCCCTGAGCACAGCCTGGTGTGACAAAAAAAACCCAAAAAAACTAACAAACAAAAAGAATAGTGAAAACCACAGTGTCTAAAAGGAAAGAGAGAGAAAGAGAGGGGGGGGAGAGAGAGGGGAGAGAGAGAGAGAGAGAGAGAGAGAGAGAGAGAGAGAGAGAGAGAGAGAGAGAGAGAGAGAGAGAGAGAGAGAGAGAGAATCAAAATGCCTATCCCAGAGATAAGTGAGGGTGGGTGGACAGGAGGGTAACTGGGAATTTTCGTGGCAGTAAAAGTGTTTGGTGAAGGATGGTGTACATTTTATGACTGAAACTTAATTATGAACAATTTTGTAACCACATTACTTAAATAAAATAATTATGGGACCGGAGAGATAGCATGAAGGTAAGGCATTTGCCTTCCATGCAGAAGGAGGTTGGTTCATATCCCGGCATCCCATATGGTTCCCTGAGTCTGCCAGGAGCGATTTCTGAGTGTGGAGCCAGGAGAAACCCCTGAGCGCTGCCAGGTGTGACCCAAAAACTAAGAAATAATAAATAAAAATAAAATAAAAAATTATTAAAAATAATTATATTTTTAGCTGCTTTGTCTTTTTAACCTATAACATTTAATATTTTGAATAAAGTTTGTTTAAATTCTGGAAAATGGGACCAGGAGGATAGAACAGTGGGTAGGGTGCTTGCTAACCTCAATTTTTTGCATTCTATATGGTCCCCCAAGTTACCACCAAGAGTGATCTCTAGTTGCAGAGCCAGGAGTAAACCTCTATCACACTGGGTGAGACCCAAAATGCAAACAAACTAACAAAAAATGATGGAAATGTATGGAATGTGTCAATGCCAGAGATAGAATTAGTTAGATGAGATCACCTCATTGTTATAGATTGAAGGCTTGTGTCCTCCCAAATTCCTACGTTGAGATCTAAATGACCAATATAGGAAATGGAGAATGAAGGGTAGGGTATATAGGATGGAAAATCATACAGTGGGTACAGTGATTGCCTAGGTTGTGGATGACACAGTTTGATCCCCATCACCCCATAAGTCTTACCCCTACCCTGGCCACAAGTGATTCCTGAATGCAGACGTAGGACCTCTGTGAGGTCCCTTAACAAAACCCTCTATGAGTTTATGAGGCGGTAATAGCTCATGAGGGTGGTGTCCTCATAAATGGGATTAGTGCCTGAATAAAAAGAGAGCTGTGTCTTCCTTGCTGGTATTACTGAATAAGCTAACTATCTGCAGATTAGAAGAGGGTTCTTTGTTGAATTGGATCATATTGACTCCATAATCTTTGTACTTTCAGCTTCCAAAATGATGAGAAACAAATTCTCATAAAGGTAATTAGCCACATAGTTTATAGTGTATTGTTTTAGCAGCCTAAACTAGAACACTGATATGACAAAAATGGTCTAAAGATCAGTGGCAAAACACAAATGTGTCCCAAATCACTATTCAAACTACTGGCTCTCTGTCTAGGAAAAAATATATTGTTGATTCCCTCACTCACATTGCCCACAAAAATAAATTCTAGGTTGTATGAAATGTAGAAATGATTGGCAAAGGCAAAAATATATAACTTTGAGAAGAATATGGGAAATATATTATATTTAAAATATTTTCATACATAAAAAGATGTAATATATAAAATAATTGACTATAAAGAAAAAAGATTAATTCGATGATCATAAAATTATAATTACTACTTTGTTTTTGATTTTAGGTCACACTGGGCTTCACAGAAGGCTTACTCCTATCTCTGTATTTAGGAATCATTCCTTTGTATTTCAGGGAGCCTATGGTTGATGCTTGCATTCAATTCCAGGTATGGAAAGCAAGCACCCTACTCACTGTATCAGAGAATCAAAACCCACAAATTTTAATCCATAACATTGAAAGAATGAAAAAATATAACACAGTAACTTCTTTTTTTTTTTTTTTTTTTTTTTTTTTGGTTTTTGGGCCACACCCGGTGACGCTCAGGGGTTACTCCTGGCTATGCGCTCAGAAGTCGCTCCTGGCTTGGGGGACCATATGGGACGCCGGGGGATCGAACCGCGGTCCGTCTCCTAGGCTAGCGCAGGTAAGGCAGGCACCTTACCTCGAGCGCCACCGCCCGGCCCCTCAGTAACTTCTTTATACCTCTTAAATATTATTCTATTTTAAATAAATTTTAATCAGATTAAAAACATATCTCTTTGCAGTGCCAAGACATCACATATGTGAAGCAAGCACTTTCCAACTGAGCTATATCTTCAGCCTATGCTCTAAATGAGTAAATGAGAAGATACTTCCTCTAATGGCTTTAAACGGTAAATGAGAAGCTACTTTCTCTAGTGGCTTTCTGTAGTCCTTAGGAAAAACACCAAATTCCTCTTTATTTTCAAAGGTACTAGATGATCTAATCTCTCTTACTTCAGCAGCAGTCCTTTCCCACTCAACCTTAACTTTCCTCATCATCTCTTTCTTGGATTATCACAAACTCAATTCTTCGCTTCATTCCCATCTCTGCTTCAGTGACACAGAGGAACCAATCAACATACATTTCTTTAAACTTCCATTTTATGTCTATTTGGCCTGTAATCTTCATAACACTCTTTATTATGGAGGTATTACCAACCCAAAGCTCAAGGAGAGTATTGGGAGAAAAGGGAGACACTTCAGAACCAAATTTTTGTTTGTTTGTTTTTGTTTTTGGGCCACACCCGTCGGTGCTGAGGGGTTACTCCTGGCTGTCTGCTCAGAAAATAGCTCCTGGCAGGCTCGGGGGACCATATGGGACACCGGGATTCGAACCAACCACCTTTGGTCCTGGATCGGCTACTTGCAAGGCAAACACCGCTGTGCTATCTCTCCGGGCCCTCAGAACCAAATTTTAATCATCCTTCCTTGAAGTACAGGCTTTAATCACTTTGCAGAAAGCTCAGAAGAAGGTAAATGGATTTTTTAAACTAGACACTACCAAATTTCTTGTGCTGAGACTTTTTGGTAAATGAATACAAAGACTAAAGGTAGATATTTCTGGGTGTAATAATATTTATTCTTTTCAATAAAGGGATAACAAAAAAAAACAACTATTGTTGGATGTGAAAAATGTTTTGGCTGGTTAAGTCCAGTCATTCTTTGGTCCTGGGAATGGAACAGTTCTTTGGGCCTGATTTGATGGCAAAAACATTGCTATCGTCTTGCAGATGGAGATTCTCTCCTTTTCTCAACTTTTCTCATCTACTAGAGATTTACCCAAAAAGAATAGTCTTGGAATTCTAGAAAGAAAACTATTTCAAGAAACTGTTACAGTTAATGAATTTTTAAATCTGAAGAAAAGGGGCCAGAGAGATAGCATGGAGGTAAGGCGTTTGCCTTTCATGAAGAAGGTCGGTGTTCTGGCATCCCATGTGGTCCCCTGTGCCTGCCAGGGGCGATTTCTGAGCATAGAGCCAGGAGTAATCCCTGGGTGCTGCCGGGTGTGACCCAAAAACCAAACCAAAACAAACAAAAAAATCTGAAGAAAAAGTATCTCTATAGCTCTGATGAAAGTCTAGATTGAATTTCCTTACCTTCAGTTTCCTTCACAGTAGCCTATATTTAACCTTAGAATCCATCATATAACATTTCTTTCTTGTTTGTGTCTGTGATGCTGAGGATTGAATCCAGAGCCGTACACATGCAATGCCAGTGCTCTACTGCTGGGCCACATCCCTTTTGTGTTTTCTCTTTATGTTCTTGAGTATTTATTCATGCCCCCCCCCCCTTCTTCTCTCTGTTAATGTGTGGAACAAACGGTTGGGATTTGGAACACACTAGGCAGTAGTTAGGGCTTATCCTGGGCTCTATTCTCAGGTATCCCTCTTGGCGAGCTCTTGGTTTATATATGGTGCTGAGAATTGAACCTGGGTTGGCTGTGTGCAAGGCAAGGGCCCTACCCACTATACTATCTCTCCAGCCCATCTTTCTGTTTCTTGCATATGTTTTCTTTGTCCGTCAACATTTTATTAGTTCCACTTAAAAATATTCATGCTTTTGGGGCCGGATAGGTGATGCTAGAGGTAAGGTGTCTGCCTTGCAAGCGCTAGCAAAGGAAGGACCATGGTTCCATCCCCCTGGCATCCCATATGGTTCCCCCAAGCCAGGGGCAATTTCTGAGGTTTAGCCAGGAGTAACCCCTGAGCATCAAATGGGTGTGGCCCCCCCAAAAAACAAAAAAAATATTCATGCTTTTGAGTTTCTTTTTTTACTTTTGAGGTCACACCTAAAATTTTTTTTTGAGGATTATTCTCAGCTCAGAATTCTCCTGGTAGTGCTCAGGGGCCTTCCAATGTGAGGAATGGAACTCAGCTTTCTGCATGCAATGTATACTCTCAGTCCATTGAGCTATATCTTCAGTACTTTTTTGTTTATTTGTTTGTTTTCTAACTTTTTTTTACAGTACATTTAAAGAGAAAATAAAATCGCACATATTTAGTATAAATTTGTGTTGCTACTTTAATTATTTTTATAATATTGATTTCTTCTTCCTTAATTTTTAAATTTAATTTAGTTCAATTTTTGTTTTTTGAGGGGGTATTCTTGGTGATGTCCATGAATTACACCTGGCTCTGCACCCAGGAATTACTCCTGGTGGTGCTCAGGAGAACATATGGGATGCCAGGAATTGAATGCATGTCAGACATGTGCTATATCCCAGATTTTTTTTTTTTTGGTGTTTTTCAGCCACACCCGTTTGATGCTCAGGGGTTACTCCTGGCTAAGCACTCAGAAATTGCCCCTGGCTTGGAGGGACCACATGGGACTCTGGGGGATGGAACCGTGGTCCTTCATTGGCTAGCGCTTGCAAGGCAGACACCTTACCTCTAGCGCCACCTCTTCCCCCCCCCTTTTTTTATTTGCTTCTGGACCACATCCAATGGTGCTCAGGGGATACTCTGGCTTTGGATTCAGAAATCACTTAGCAAGCTTGGGGACCATATGGGATGCTGGGGATTGAACCCAGATCAGCTGCGTACAAGGCAAATGCCCTACCCACAGTGCTATGGCTCTGCCCCCACACTCCCTTTCTTAAAGGGATCTCTGGGCACTTATGTCCTGTATATGAAAGTGTCCTATGATAGTTTTTTTTTTCTTTTTTATTCCCCTCCTGGCCCAGCTGCCTCCTGTATGATATTTTTGAATAGGTTCTGAAGCATAGACAAATAGAAAGTCTTTAGCATACTTTTTGAAGACCTCTCTAATTGGGTTCCAAGCTCTTTCATTTTTACCCTCTACATATATCAACATTGCATACTTAATAGTATTAAAAAACACCTGGTTGGGCTGGAGAGATGGCATGGAAGTAGGTCATTTGCTTTGCACGCAGAAGGTTGGTGAGCCTGCCAGGGGCGATTTCTAAGCGTAGCCAGGAGTGACCCCTGAGTGCTACCGGGTGTGACCCAAAAATCCAAAAACCAAAAACTAAAACAAAACAAAACAAAAAAAAAAACACCTGATTTATTCACCTATGGTCAGTTCTTGGTCCTCATAAGGCTGCTGACTGCCATAAGTTTAAAAAGGATTTTCTAGGTTTTTGTTTTTTTGGTTTTTGAGTCACACCTGGCGGTGCTCAGGGATTACTCCTGGCTGTCTGCTCAGAAATAGCTCCTCATAGGCACGGGGGACCATATGGGACACCGGGATTCGAACCAACCACCTTAGGTTCTGGATCGGCTGCTTGCAAGGCAAGCACCACTGTGCTATCTCTCCGGGCCCAGGATTTTCTAGTTTTAAATGACTGACTCCCCCCGCCAAAGCTAAAGACTAACAATATTTTCTGACATTGAAAATTATATAAACTAAAAAAAAAGAAAATTATATAAACTGAAAACTCAATAACATAAATAAAATGTTGCAGTAGCAAACAATGCCCATTGATTTGCCTTTTGCAAATAACTTCTTTTTAATCTTACCATAGTAGAGCTGAGTAATTGTGATGTTAAACGTAAAATATGCATTAGCCTTTACAGAAAAGGTGTACATGCTCCTTAATTGTTCCAGTTCAGTCATTTGAAGAGGACCAGCTCATTTGCACGATTCTGTGTTGATTGAGTTGATGATTTTAGTCTGTCTCATATATTTCAAGAGCAAATATTCCAGATCACCTGTTAATATTGGATTTCCATGTTCATGTACCTTTGTGTTAACTATTTGGGGGAGGTGTTATATGTTTGGGGAATACACATGGTGATGTTCAAATGCTACTCCTGGCTCTGCATTTAGGAATCATTTATAGTGGGTTTGAGAGACCTTATGGGATGCTGGAGAATCTAACCTGCGTCAACAAAATGCAAGGCAAGGTATTTACCCATTGTGCTATTGTTCTGGCCCATATGTACCTCTTTAATGTGAGCCAATGCTCACATTCTCCCAGGAATCCTCCAGTCCTTCCCCAATACACTCTGATGCACATCACCAATTTCAGCAGAATATTTTGTGTCTACAGCTGCATCATTTTTATCTATGACCATTCCTAGGACATGGCTTCCTCTGAAGGCCTAAGTATATGATATATGTTCTCTCTCTCATTGCTCTCTCCAAAAAGGTTTTTTTTTTTTGGTTTTTGGGCCACACCCGGTAACACTCAGGGGTTACTCCTGGCTATGTGCTCAGAAGTTGCTCCTGGCTTGGGGGACCATATGGGACACCGGGGGATCGAACCTCGGTCCATCCAAGGCTAGCGCAGGCAAGGCAGGCACCTTACCTTTAGCGCCACCGCCCGGCCAAAAAGGTTTCTTACCTGTGCCTCACACTTAAACTGAAGTGATCAGATTTTATTACCCACCATCACTCTTTTTAATTCAATTGCATCTAAGTACTCCAACACTAATTTTAGTGATTCTAATATCCTCAAGTATGATATTTCATAATCTCAACCACTAGGTCCTGTAAGTACTAGATGGATATTTACCATTATAGAATCTCACTCTCTGATCATAATTTCCAAACTTCCCGACTGTCTTTTAAATTCAACAGTTCAGTAACTGTACCTTTTCACTGATTTATTCATAACTGCTCTAATTATCACTTCTGTCATCCACCTTAAATTATAGACTCTATTGTTTTACTATTCTATTGTCCTAATTCTCTAGCCTGATCTCCTGAGGTCTGATATGCTTCCAAATTCATTAGGATAAAAAATAAATCCAAGTTCAATATCACATTATGTAATATAATCTGCTGTGAAAGTTGTGATAATTACCAAAGAAGTGGGTTTGAAGTTCTTTTTTTTTTTTTTTTGTTTTTCAGGCCACACCCATTTGATGCTCAGAGGTTACTCCTGGCTAAGCGCTCAGAAATTGGGGGGGAAAGAGAGAGAGAGAGAAAGAGAGGAGAAAAATGTTTGTCCCAGAGACAGGCAGGGATGGAGAAACTGGGGACATTGGTGGCAGGAAATATGCATGGTGAAGAAAGGTGGGTGTACATTGTAAAACAAATTCAATCATGAACATCTTTGTAATCACAGTGTTTAAATAAAAGGAAAAAGTAAGTCAGTATGATACAATATTATTATCTTTTGTGTATATATAATGTTCTTTATTAAATACTAAATTTACAAAAAATATATAAATTGAATAGGGCTATTTTTCACAACCCTATCCAAACCAATAATCTCCTTTTAACATCATTTGCATACTCTAGCTTCAGTCATAAAACTAAGTTAGTAGTTAATTTATCCTACTTACATGCTAATGTTTTAAATACATATAATTTATTAACATAATATAAAAATAAAGGGAAATTCATAATAAAAATACATGTTTTCCAAACATAAATGCTCAGATGCTGAGCAAATGAGACAATATGGTTTGCACTATTGTTAATGAAGGGGTAGAGTGTATATCACTTTATCTTCATTCAACTCCCAGTTATTGTCCAGCATAATCAGTTCCTACTATCATTTTCACAGTAGTCCCTTCTGTAGCCAAACTTCATGGCTCCACTATTTGTGGCAAACTTCTTACCATGAACTGGTTTTCCTGGCCCTCATATCTATTGTCTCTGGATATTATTACCATACTATATTTTATTTCTTCCTATATCCTACAAATGAGTGAGATAATTCTATGTCTATCCCTCTCCCTCTGACTCATTTTACTCAGCATAATATTTTCCACATTCATCATGTATAAGCAAATTTCATGACTTCATTTTTCTTAATAGCTACATATATCTCTTGGTGTAGATATACCACTGTTTCTTCAGTCATCCATCTGTTCTCAGGTTGTTTCCATATTCTGGCTATTGTAAATAGTACTGAATTTGCAATGGAAATACAATGAACAAAGGAATGCAGAGGGAATTTTCTCCATATAGGAATGCTTTTCTGTACTGTGTTTTTGAGTTCCTAGAGCATATTTCTAGAAGTAGTATTGAAGGATCATATGGGAGATACATTTCTAAATTTCTGAGGAATCTATTGTTTTCCATAAAGGCTGGACTAGACAGCATTCCCATGAGCAGTGAATGAAAGTTCCTTTCTTCCCACACACTTGCCAGCACTGATTGTTCTTATTCTTTGTTCTTATTCTTTGTGATTCTTTTTGTGCACCAGTCTCTGTGGCATGAGTTGATACCTTATTGTTGTTTTGATTTGCATCTCTCCGATGATTAGTGGTGTAAAGAATATTTTTATGTGTATTTTGGTCATCTGTATTTCTTCTTTGAGGACATATCTGTTCATTTCTTCTCCCCATATTTGGATGGGGATAGTTTTTTTTTTCCTGCCTTGTATACCTTAGATGTTAACCCCTTATCATAAAGTATTAGGTTCTGTAGGTAGTCTTTGTATCCTAGACCCTGTTTCCTTTGAGATACCAAAGCTTCTTAGTTTAATGTAGTCCCATTTATTTATCTATGCTTTAACCTGCTTGCCAGTGGTGTTTCTGCCTTGAAGATGCCTCTAAATTCAGTATCATGAAGTGTTCTGCCTACATTTTTCTCTATGCACCTCTGGATTCAGGGTTGATATCAAGATATTTAATCCAATTTGATTTGATCTTTGTATACAGCATTAAAGAGAGGTCTGAGTTCACTTTTTTGTATGAAACTGATCAGTTTTCCCAACATCATTTGTTGAGGATGTTTTCTTTGCTTCACTTGATATGTTTTGCCCCTTTATCAAAGATTAATTGATCATTAATCTCAAAATATTTAAGCCTATTTGATTAAGGGTCTGTCTTTATTCCAGTACCATGTTGTTTTAACGACTACTGCTTTATAGTACAATTTATAGTTGTGGAAAGTGATTCTTCCCATCTTCTTGTCAGCATTTGTGCTTTTGATGTTTGTGTATGTAGACTGCTCAATATGAATCTCAGGAGCATCTGATCCACTTCTTTGATACATGTCACTGATATTTTCATATTAAATATTTACAATGGGGGCCGAGTGGTGGTGCAAGCGGTAGGCATCTGCCTTGCTGTTCTAGTCTAGGATGGACCATGGTTCTATCGCCCAGCATCCCATATGGTCCTCAAGCCAGGAACAATTTCTAAGAGCATAGCCAGAAGTAATCCCTGAGCATCACCAGGTGTGGCCCAAAAACAAACAAACAAACAAAAAAAACCCAAACAAATAATTTTTCACAATGCTTTGGGAAGCATTACCATTTTATTGTTAATTTTATCAATCCTTGAGCAGGGCATATGTTTCCATTTTCTTTTTTTTTTTTTTTTTAAAGTTTACCATACTGGTTTTCAATCTTCTTCTGAAAAACATGATAATATATTCATAGAGATTTTGGAAAAGACAGAAAAGATTCAGATCTTTCATCTTCCTTCTTAGCTTTTAGAGTCCTCCAGTTTTCTCCAAACATACATCTGGAGCAAAGGCAAACGAGTGCCTCCAGGTTCCCACTGCCAATTGCAGGGCCAGCAATTCCAGAGAGCAACAAAGGAGCTATGCCCCCAGTAAAACCCAGTGACCAGTAGGTTGTGTGCAAAGTGAGAAGAGCCTGGCCTGCTGTCCGTATCTCCGGCACACAGACTTTTGGACAATAACCTAGTGAGTGATACCCAGAGCTTACCTCTGGCTCTCTGCTCAGGAATCACTCCTGATATGCTGGAGAGACCATAGGGGATGCTGGGAGTCAAACCACATGCAAGGCAAGTGTTCTATTCATTGGACTATCTCTCTAGCATCAAGACACATTTTTTATGTGAAAAAAAAGAAACATTTCTGTAAATGGCTTATGTTCCACTAGCTCCTAATGCTCTAGAATTGGCAGGTATTCCTGAAAACCACCAGGCACAACAGTTAACTGATGGAAATGGTGCATGTGAATAGGCACTTCTTCCAGTGTCATGTGAGAGAGCTGGCCAAGGCCAGTGTCATGTCCCAGCCAAACTCTGAAGGCGATATTCTTTTTTTTTTTTTTTTTTTTTTTTTTTTTACCACTCAGACTGCATCCTCTCCCTCTACCCTTCCCAGAGGAATCCATTTTCTTGTGTCCTCTTTTATTTATTTATTTTTCCAAGTTCACATTTATCTGTGCATCACAGGAATAATGGGAAAAGGTCTTCTCAGAGCACAGAACCAAAGATGATAAAGAGCATTGAACTGGGAAACAACTACAGAAAATAGAACCAGTTTCTATTCAATAAACGTTTTCTTCCCTCTGGGTAGGGGAGGGCTATTTTTAATCTCCTGGGGGGGGTTCCATTAGTACTATAGGCCAGTGACTATATTCTTTCTCCCTTTTTAATGTATATTGTAATTGTCCTTTTCCTTTTTAACTATTTTTTCTTGAATTATAGGATACAAGGGGAAAGTAACTTATCTTTTAAACTCAGAGTGACCCAAGTCAAGGAAAGCACTACTAAGAATGGTGGATATTGTGTGATTATGAATATGATGGACACCTATTCATCATATGGATAGAATGAGGGTGGACTAGAGTTATGGATATAACAACAAAACATATTTAGAGTCTTTCTTGGAGAAAAATGAAGAAGTATTTTGCTTCATGAAGGATTGTTGTAGGTTATATACCTAGTCTCTCTCATATACAATTTTTTCTTGTGGGAATATTAAAAAAATCATTGTCATTGGTATATAATTTGCAAAGCCAGCTGAGAGAAGGACACTCCATTTCTTACCATACCCTTGCTCTGATCCCATTGAATTTAGAAAGGGTCACATCCAAGGAGAGCCTAAGAGTATCCATGTAGTTCTGGCTTAGCTGTTTTCCGCTGCCAATCTAACAGTGTGCCTCAAACTGGCACTTTTGTTTTGGCCTAGATCTCAGAATATACAAGACATGGAACAGAGCGAAGAAGATTCCAGCACAATCACAGTTGTTCCACAGTCAACATATAAGAGAAGCAAAATATAGTACTTAGGTTTTGTGAGTCCCTGGGAATTTAGGATTGTTTGATGCCACAACATAACTCCATGGATTGATATTGAATACTTATTCAATTAGCTTAACAAACTATAGCCATATAATAACTTTCATAACTTTAGTCCTGCTTTTAGATTTGTTAGTCAAGGAGATGGATGAGAAAAGAACCACAAATCAAATAATAATGATTGAGGCTATAAATGAACTTTGATAAATTCAGAAGCCACTATGGTAAAGAACAATCTATTCTTTTCGGGGTCATTGTCATAATTTCTCTTTTATTTCTTTTTTTCTTTTTTTTTGGGGGGGGCCACACCTGGTGACGCTCAGGGGCTACTCCTGGCTATGCGCTCAGAAGTCGCTCCTGGCTTGGGGGACCATATGGGACGCTGGGGGATCGAACCGCGGTCCATCCTAGGCTAGCGCAGGTAAGGCAGGCACCTTATCTTTAGCGCCACCGCCCGGCTCCCTTCTTTTATTTCTTAAAGCAGATTTTTGTAGTTTTCTTTGTATAGATCGTTCATCCTTTAATACTGGGAGGTACTTGATTTTCTGAGGCAGAATTGTGAATTTTTTAATAGCACTTTTTTCTCTTTCATTATTTGTATATATGAAAGTTATAGATATTTGAATATTAATTTTGTAGACTGCCACTTTACTATATAAGTATTTTTTGTAGAGTCTTTAGGATTTTTTTTTAAATATAGTATCATGTCATCCACAAGGACTGAGAACTTGACTTCTTCCTTCTCTACCTGGATGCCCTTGATATCTTTATCTTGCTTGATTGCTATGGCAAGTACTTCCAGTACTATATTGAATATTGAATAGAAGTGGTGAGAGGAGACAACTGGTTCTTGGAATCTCTCAGCAATTATGTCTTTGACTATTGCTTATTTATAGGAGTTTTCTCCCTGGTCCCTCGGAATCCCAATGATTCTTATGTTGTTCATATTAAATTTTTACCAATTGTCTATTGTTGTCTGTTCACTTACTTAGAGGATATTTTTATTTTATGTTAATTTATTTTAAGACTCTCCCAGTTTCTTCTGCTGAATGGCAGTGTTTTGCAGCTCATCTTCCAGCTCACTCATTATGTCCACAAGAACTGTTATTATGCTGGTGAAGCCTTCCAATTAGTTTTTCATTTCCCCTACCAAGTTTTTCAGACTTAATATTTCTGTTTGATGTTTTCTCATTACTACTCTCATATCCTCTTGATTGTTATTGGCTGTTCATTTAATTTGTTTTATGATTTTTTGAGTATTTGAGCACCTTCACATATTCTCTCAAAAGTACTTATCAAAAAGGCTATATGGGGGGGCAGAGCAATATCTCAGTGATAAGGTATTTTTCTTGACATGGCTGACCTGGGTTTGATCCTTGGTATCCCATATGGTACCTCCAAGCCAGGAGCAATTTCTGAGTGCATAGCCAGGAGTTAACCCCTAAGCATCACCTGGTGTGGCTCAGAAACAAAACAAAAAAACCCCAAACAAACAAAAAAGCTATATAGGTGGCTGATATAGTTGAGTCCTCAAAACATTCACTAAGTGTGGTGGGATTCTACAATGACTTCCCATTGTGACCTTGCAGTCTGGTGGTATTTTTTTTTTCTTCAGGTGTTGTGGTAGGGATCCTTGCCTAGATATTATGTGTGGCCACAGAGCAAAGCAGAGCTCTTTTTCTCTTTTCTTTGTGCACTAGTCTGAGTTCACAATGGCTCTTTTGATCCCAGAAGCTACCTACTGTCATCACACCTGTTGGTCTCTGACCTTGCCTATCTCAAAGCCAAACTTTGCTCTGGGTAAGGGAACCCGTGTTTTAAATGCAGTCTCAGAGGGGTGGCTAGGGCTAGGTGAAAGAATACCATCAAGTAGAGCAGCTTCCAGCCTTACTGTCACTGTTGGTTGTCCCATAGCTGACTATGTCAAGTTCGAGCTCACGCTATCCATATCGCCAAATGCAGGGCCCTTTCCCTGTGCTTAGCCTTGATCCTAATCAATTCTCCTGACACTATAATACTTTTTTTTAGGCATTTTTAAGATCCTCAGCAAGACTACGTAGACTGAAGCAACAGATAGGGTGCTTGACTTGCAAGTGACTGATCCATGTTTGATCACTGGCATTCCCATGTTGTCCCTGAAGCCCTCTAGGAATAATTTCTGATCACAGAACCAGGGAGTAACCTCTGAACATTGCTGAATATGTCCCAAAGAAACCCCAAATCAAGCAAAAAATAAAATATAAACAAAAACAAATACATAAAATTATGTGAAGATGCTGAGACTTCCCTTATATTCCCTATTCCCAATTATAGAGGGTCCTACTATCAACATTTCCATTATTGTAATTAATTTGTTATAATTAATGAGCCTTCATCAGAAAATTATTTACTTTTCATAATTTTAAAATTGAGTTTACTCCTGTCTCTTCTTTTCTCTCTCTCTATACACACATATATATGGTTTGGGGGCCACATAAGACTGTAATCAGGGGTTACTCCTATTTCTTTATACTGGGATCACTCCTGGTGGACTCAGGGAACTATATGGAATGCCAGGGATTGAACCCAGCTTGGCAGTATGCTAGACAAACAACTTACCTTCTGTACAATGAATTGGGCCCTGATGTTGTCAAATTCTAAATGGCATCTATCATTTTCACATAAAGAGTAGTTTCTTGGGGCCAGAGAGATAGCATGGAGGTAGGCCATTTGCCTTGGATGCAGACGGACGGTGGTTCGAATCTCGACATCCCATGTGGTCCCCCTGAGCCTGCCTGGAGCAATTTCTGAGCATAGAGCCAGGAGTAATCCCTGAGTGCTGCCGGATTTGACCCAAAACAAAACAAAACAAAAGAGTAGTTTCTCTTCCCTATAATTTCTCAGTCGTCTCTTTTTTATTATTCATGACCCCTTCTCCCATCTCAGTTATTTAACCATAAAGCCTCTTTCCCTAAACTTCTAGACTCTTTTTCACAGTTTCTCTAAGTCTAAGTAACTTATTAAACTTAATTATAATAATAAAGGAAAAGACCAATACACTCACCATCCAACTTATCTACATTTATATGTGGGAAGTTTGTTTCCTTCAGTCCCTTGTTAGTGTATGAATTAATTATCTATGATTATCTCAAGGTTTCCTCATGATTTATCACTCTCCATTTTCCAGAGTCATTGCTGAAGCAATTATCTCCTCTCCTCCTTCTTTGACTTTTTTCACCTCAACTCTGTATCATTCACAGTGCCATTCAAGCATACTTGCTGTGGTTATCAGAATCCTAAAAATAACAGGGTCAGACAGATAGCAAAGTATGTAAGGTGCGTACTTTACACTTGGCTCACCCTTTTCGATACCTGACATCCCATATGATCCCTCAGCATTAACAGGAGTGACCCCTGAGTAATACTTTATGTGGCCCCAAAACAAACATGTACTCAATTCATATA
The DNA here is from genome assembly GCF_024139225.1 of Suncus etruscus. Lineage (NCBI taxonomy): Eukaryota > Metazoa > Chordata > Mammalia > Eulipotyphla > Soricidae > Suncus > Suncus etruscus. Next base: position 135,491,420 of record NC_064851.1, read on the forward strand.
AAAAAAACCGCAAAAACGATTATATTCTTTTGCTACTCAAATTGTGACTCATAAACAACATAACATCATCATGAGTTAGAAGATATAAAGACTTTCAAGCTCAACTATTAAATCAGAAACTGTATTATAATAGATCTCCAACATTCATAATGCCATTAGAAATCTTAGGAGCACTGATCTGTAGTGCCAATTGATTTGCTATTCTTCTTGCATTTTTTTTCTCTTGAATCCACTTCAATAAATCATTTCTTACTATGCTCCATTGAAATGGCTCTTTTCAAGGTCTCCAGTTAGCTTTAAATTGCTATATACAAAGGTCAATTTTTACTGCTCATCTTACCAGCTCTGTACATTATTTGATACAGTGAAGTTTCCATTTATGTTGCCTACTTGTCATCAAGATTATTAGCATGGTAGTTTAAGGGACTCAATTTTGGGCCTCTTCTTTTTCCTTCACTTACTCCCTACCTAATCTCATTTAGTTCTAGACCCTTAAACACAAGCTGATCACATGGAGACTCATGTTTCTTATTTTTAGTCATAGACTTGAAGACATATTTTAAGGCTCAACCTTCCCATGGAAACCATTGCAGATTCTACCAGAAAAAAATTAATCATGCTTTCTTCAAAGTGACATTCTCATCAGTTTGTAATTTGAGTTTAACTCCACTTTGCAGTTTATTTTTAAACTAATTTTTTGGGAGCATATCCAGCGGTTACTCAGGGCTTCCTCTTGACTGTGCTAGGACTCATTCCTGGTGGACTCAGGAAACTGTATGCGGTGTGAATGTGTGTGTGAGGAATGAACCCTTATTGACCATGTGCAAGAAAAGTACCATACTGCTCTTTTATTTCTCTTCTCCTTATAAAATCTTCAGTGACTGGACCCATATCATATTCATCTTCATATATCCATTATTTTATTACAAATACCCACTTTTTTCTCATGTAACAAATGTTGCCAAGTGTTTATCAGATAACTTTTTCTTTCTTTAGGAATGTATGATGGACTTAATTATTTTATGCTTAGTTTGCTCTTGGACCATGGATATTTGTCCTGGCATTTTATCTTTTATCCATCATGAATCAAATATGGGCATTTTAAAAATTATTGTTATTTTGTTCTGTGGCCACATATCAGCAATGCTCAGGGTTACTCCTGGCTTTGAACTCAGGAATTAGTCCTGGCAATGCTTGAGTGACCATATGGAATGCTGCAAATTTTACCCAGGTCAATCTCATACATAAAAGGCAAGTGTTTTATCTGCTGTATAATTTCTCCATACCAAATTTTTTTTTATTTTTAATTATGAGAACAAGGGTGCAAAGAAAGAGGACAAGGTAAAGTTACAGTGGAAGGACAATCACCCATAATATAATTCTCAGAAGTCCCCTTGCTGATATCTTAACTTTGAAATTTTAGCCAAAGAACATTAAGATAAATAAGACAGAATCCATGTACAATTACTTTGTCCCTCAAGTCCCCAGATTGTAACACATTATAATATTTCTTAACAGTACACAAGGCAATCTAAAGCCATAAAACTTACGTAACTCCTTAAACATTACAGGCATAGTATTTTCTTACATTTCCATATACATGCATATTAGCTTAAGTTAACCTCAAATTTTAAGTGAGTTCTTTTTAAGGATTAGAGTCAAAGGAGCACAGTAAGAATGGTGTTAGAGTGGCAATTGTTGTTTGCATAGGCCCACCAAAATATGAGGGACATGGAAAGAAATAACCTTGGCCTAAGTACAAAGAGACCAGACCCCTGAAGTTTCCTGGCACAAGACCAAGTCTAGGCTCCAGGCAAGCTAGATCGTCCAACCCAATACATTGTCCGTAGTGCCAACACACTTTTATTTTTCACACAGTCTCTGTTGTTGGTATCATGTTTCTGTATTAAAGATCCTGGAATTTGCATATCTTACATTGAAGTCAGGATGTGGAGCATCCTCTCCTTTCACCTCACAATCAAAGGGCAATGCAGGGAGCCCTGTCCTATAAGCAGGTCGTTGTTGTTGTTAAGTCTTCTCAGTGTTAAGGGAAGTCTCTTTTGAGCAGGTCGAAGTCTGAGCAGTGTAGGTCTTCCGTGGTAGAGGATTGCTTCCAGGTGATGTTATAGACCAGCCTGGATGTTTCGTGGATGGCTTTCCTGGTTCAGGGGAGAATGGAATATGCCCTTTCTTCTGAGGTCTGTGCCAGGTCGTTATGTCAATGTTCAGGGTGTAAGGTCCCTTTGCACTACAAGATTTGTGTGTTCCAATCTCTATTAGATAGGATCTTATTTGTATTTATACTATTTTCCCATTTTAATGTGCCTATGCAAATAAGAAGCAATGCCACATGGTGTTATTGGCGCATATGGGGGCCATAAGAACAATTACAATGATTCCCATGACATAGTTCAATCATAAGCATTAAACTGGGGGACTCTTCCACCAAAATTCCTTGTTAAAGAGCTCAAAAAGAGAAGATAAAAAGTGGTTAGAATCATCACTGTATAAGACACCAAATTATTTTTAATCTCCATTGAGATATAATGATTTTCAGAACTATTGATGATGGTTTCTTGTATATGTCATTCCCATACCACATCCATGAGCTGAAATCCTGCTTTTTCTAGCAACATTCCAATGGTCCCTTCTGTTTACACCCCCTCCCCAACTTCTATACAACTCAGTTCTGTGGATATACTTTCATGATCTCTTGTTTTTGGACTTTTGTTCCTCTTTTACTCTGTGTTTTTAAATTCCAAATATATGAAAGATTATTCATATTTTCAGTTTCCTTTTTAATTTCTTTTCTCGTTGATTTTTGGATATATTCTCAGAAAACACTCCAGTGGGCTCTGGGGATTGACTATATGGGGTTCTGAAAGATGAACTCAGTTTGGCTGCATTCAATGCAAGTACCCTCTCTACTCTGGCCCCTAACCTTTTCCTTTGGTTTACTTTACTCAGCATGATATGCTTTTGTTTAATCTAGGTTGTGGTAAATTGCACAATCTTGTTCTTTCTTAATACTTGGAAAAATATTATAAGTTGCTAGTATAACTAATCTTCCAGAGTTTTCCAAAGTCAGAAGCCCTTCTAAAGAGTCACAGTAAAACATCTAAATCATTGTGTGGTCTTGAGGAAAAAGCAGTGACATCATACCTCTGTTTTTCTGGAGAAAAACAGGGTGAGGTTCGAGCCTCACCCAGCTCTACTGGATAGAATCATATTATTTATAGATATATTTAAGTTTCAGGACCAATGGAAATAAAAATAATGTATGGGTTGGCAAGATAGTATAGTGGGTAGGGAAGGCATTTGCCTTTCATGAGGCTGACCAGATTCAATCAATCCCTGACATCCCATAAGTCACCTGAGACTTCCAATGAATGATCCTTGAGTCCAGAACCAGGAGTAAGTCCTGAGCACAGCCAGGTATGGCCCCCCAAACAACAAAACAAAACAAGGCCAGTGTAATACAAACTATATCTAAGAACGTTTCTGCTGGGTCCAATAAAGGTGTAACCAAATATAGATAAGGATGGTAGGTATAAGGTGCAAATTGAAGCTAGGGTGAAGGTGTCTGAATTACAAGTTATCCAAACAGTCTTAGTGTATTTATTTTGTTTTATGGTCAAAATCAGCAACTTGGTTGAATGGAATGGCTAAAGTAAGACAACATAGGTGTCTGACATTGTTCTGAGAATGGAGGACAAATCTATTTTCTGACTTGATTATAATGAAACACATTTTCCCCCCACTGAATTTTAACTCAGTGCTTAATGATCCTTCATGAGTTTTCTCAAGGCATTTTAGTTACCTTCCTGGGAGAAGATGACTGACTCAGAGGGGAGAGGTTTGGTATGTGGTAGGACAACAGTCCACAAGAAGACAGAGGAAGGAAAAACTTCAAGAGAAAGAAAAAAAAATAATAACAATCCAATTTTTCCATGTGGGGACAATGGAATAAAGGTTGTTAAAATGGTCAGATTCTAATTTATATTTATATATCAGAAGAAATTTGCTTTTTTTTCCTTGGTGAGGAAGCACATACAGCATTTTGCAGATACTATTTGGGAAAGAAGAAAAGAATGAAATTGTGTTGAAAGTGACCTTTGAAGTGGGCAAGGGAGTCATATTTGGAAATAAAAGTGAGAAGAAATAGTTCTACACTTATTCTTAGAGATCTGGGGAGTTATGGTGATTTACTCATGCACTATATCGCCATGACATCTTTATGAAGTCACTTTAAGCTTTCCTATATTTTTAATTAGAAGTCATTTAGCCAATATCTCTGTTCCCTGGCAGGAGTGGATTTAAATGACTGGAATGAAAAATGAATAATGAATGTTGTGCTCCCCTTTAAACATCCCAGATTGTCCAAAGGAGAGAGCATCATTCTGCTTGTCAAAAGTTTTTCAGAGTAATTTGGAAAAGTGGAGTTTTACACATCACCTCCCATGTTTCTCCTTTTTAGTACTACATTGGACACTGCACCAAATCCTGTATATTATAGAATATTTCTTTACTGTTCAATCCTTTCAGTAACTATAGTTAATGAGTTCTGATGACTTGGAAAAAAAAGGTGGAGATTCAAGTCAGGACAGAAACCTTCAATAATTTGTTTCTATAGTTTTGGTCTTTGGAAAGAGGAATAGATGAAAAGAGCAGTGTGGACTTTTTGGCATGTACAATAATGATACAGACCATTCCTAGAATCAAAAACAAAAACACCTCAGACTTTACCTACACATTATCAAGATCAAAAGGACACAGTGATAACTGTTTGCTAGGATTGCCATTACAAATCACAGATTGAGTGACTTCAGAAACACATTTTTTTTTAATTTTTATTTTTAATTATGAGAACAAGGGTGCAAAGAAAGAGGACAAGGTAAAGTTACAGTGGAAGGACAATCACCCATAACATAATTCTCAGAAGTCCCCTTGCTGATATCTTAACTTTGAAATTTCAGCCAAAGAACATTAAGATAAATAAGACAGAATCCATGTACAATTACTTTGTTCCTCAAGTCCCTAGATTGTAACCCATTATAATATTTCTTAACAGTACACAAGGCAATCTAAAGCCATAAAACTTACGTAACTCCTTAAACATTACAGGCATAGTATTTTCTTACATTTCCATATACATGCATATTAGCTTAAGTTAACCTCAAATTTTAAGTGAGTTCTTTTTAAGGATTAGAGTCAAAGGAGCACAGTAAAAATGGTGTTAGAGTGGCAATTGTTGTTTGCATAGGCCCACCAAAATATGAGGGACATGGAAAGAAATAACTTTGGCCTAAGTACAAAGAGACCAGACCCCTGAAGTTTCTTGGCACAAGACGAAGTCTAGGCTCCAGGCAAGCTAGATCGTCCAATCCAATACATTGTCCGTAGTGCCAACACACTTTTATTTTTCACACAGTCTCTGTTGTTGGTATCATGTTTCTGTATTAAAGATCCTGGAATCTGCATATCTTACATTGAAGTCAGGATGTGGAGCATCCTCTCCTTTCACCTCACAATCAAAGGGCAATGCAGGGAGCCCTGTCCTGTAAGCAGGTCGTTGTTGTTGTTAAGTCTTCTCAGTGTTAAGGGAAGTCTCTTTTGAGCAGGTTGAAGTCTGAGCAGTGTAGGTTTTCCGTGGTAGAGGATTGCTTCCAGGTGATGTTATAGACCAGCCTGGATGTTTCGTGGATGGCTTTCCTGGTTCAGGGGAGAATGGAATATGCCCTTTCTTCTGAGGTCTGTGCCAGGTCGTTATGTCAATGTTCAGGGTGTAAGGTCCCTTTGCACTACAAGATTTGTGTGTTCCAATCTCTATTAGATAGGATCTTATTTGTATGTATAGTATTTTCCCATTTTAATGTGCCTATGCAAATAAGAAGCAATGCCACATGGTGTTATTGGCGCATATGGGGGCCATAAGAACAATTACAATGATTCCCAAGACATGGTTCAATCATAAGCATTAAACTGGGGGACTCTTCCACCAAAATTCCTTGTTAAAGAGCTCAAAAAGAGAAGATAAAAAGTGGTTAGAATCATCAATGTATAAGACAACATTTAGTAAGAATTATAGCTGTCAGAGAAAAAACACAAAATATTCTAAAGAAATACGTGTCCATTTTATGTATCTTGAAACAGTTTGGGGTTGTCACACACAATGCACAGCTTTGGACTGTGATTAGGATTGTACACAACTGAAGTTAAAAAGAGTAAACTAGGTTAGTGATGTTTGAGAGGGGGTTAGGGAGTTAAGGAGAAAAAAGCTTTGTAGGGGTGTGGGAAAGGGGAGAATACAAAATAAACATTCTGTATACGGAAAACATAACATAAGAATAAGGAATATTCTGAATACATGAAGTACATGAAGTACGCGCGGGGGCTCACGCCCCCGTGCGGTTCTGTAGTTCTTGGATGCCTAGGGAGGAATTTCTCACCCCCTCCCCCCAGGGCCCGATTAACCAGGCGTGGCCCTGAAGACCCGCCTGGTGTGGGGGGAATCTTGTTCCCCTGGACTAAGTGGTCAGCCCAGGGGTCCTATGGCTAGCTGTCCTGCCCAGAGCCCCCAACATACCAGGCAAACACACCAAGAAATCCTGGCATGTGGAGTGTTCTGAGCCCAGCCAAGCCTCTGTAGTTTTTGGATGCCTAGGAAGGAATTTCTCACCCCCTCCCCCCAGGGCCGGATTAACCAGGCGTGGCCCTGAAGACCCGCCTGGTGTGGGGGAAATCATGCTCGCCTGGACTAAGTGGTCAGCCCAGGGGTCCTATGGCTAGCTGTCCTGCCCAGAGCCCCCAACATACCAGTCAAAAGCCCACGAAATCCTGGCATGTGGAGTGTTCTGAGCCCAGCCAAGCCTCTGTAGTTGTTGGATGCCTAGGGAGGAATTTCTCACCCCCTCCCCCCAGGGCCCGATTAACCAGGCGTGGCCCTGAAGACCCGCCTAGTGTGGGGGGAATCTTGTTCCCCTGGACTAAGTGGTCAGCCCAAGAAACACATTTTCTCACAGTTTTGGAAGCTAGAAACTTGAGATCACAATATCTATTCAGTTTATTCTTTATGCATAAACCATTTCTCCTTGGCTTCAAGGTAGCCACTTTCTCCCTGGGCTTTCAAAGTTCTTCCTACTGTGTATGTCCTAATCTCTTCTTATGGAAACACCGGTCATATTGGATTAGGGCTCCTTTTAATTACCTCAAATTTTCCTTTTGATGAGACTGCACCTGCATGTACTCAGGAGTAACATCTGGATGTGCATGGGGAACATAATAGGGTGTCAGGATTTGTACCATTATTGAAGCCACAGCTGCATGCAAGATCATCTGCATGTCTTGATCTATCTCTACAGCCTCCAAAGGACTGTACTTTGGGGGAGGGTATATGGGTTATTTGGATAGTACCTGGAGGTGCTTGGGGCTTACTCCTAGATTTTTGTTTTATGTTCACTCTGTCAGTATTCAGGGGACCATATACAGTTATGAGAATCAACCAATGTTGGACAGGCAAGACTAGTACCTCTCTCTCTCTGCTAGCTTTCTGGCCCTAATGACCACTTTTTTTTTTTTTTTTTTTTGGTTTTTGGGTCACAACTGGCAGCACCCAAGGGTCACTTCTGGTTCTACGCTCAGAAATCGCTCCTGGCAGGCTAGGGGACCATATGGGATGCCGGGATTCTCAACACCGTCCTTCTGAGTGCAAGGCAAATGAGCTACCTCATGTTATTTCTCCAGCCCCCAATGATCACTTTTTTTTTTTTTTTTTTGGTTTTTGGGCCACACCCAGCAGTGCTCAGGGGTTACTCCTGGCTGTCTGCTCAGAAATAGCTCTGGGCAGGCACGGGGGACCATCTGGGACACCGGGATTTGAACCAACCAGCTTTGGTCCTGGATCGGCTGCTTGCAAGGCAAATGCTGCTGTGCTATTTCTCCAGGCCCCAATGATCACATTTTTAACTTAATTATTTCCTGGGATCAAAACCTTCAAATTCAGTGTTATATGAATTATTGAGAATTATGATTTCAACCTGTTAAACAGGGGATGGGGGTTAATGATTCTGTCCATAATACGCAAACAGTGATGTAGAAATAAGTGGTCTCCTTATGAGAATTAGAGCCTCATATTTCATCCCTTTTCTTTATTTTGTGCTTAAGGCCCATACTCAGCTGTATTAAGGGTATACATCGGGCTCTGTGGTCAGGGATCACTCTAAGCCATAGGAAATCATATGTGGTGCCTGGGATTAAACCTAGATCAGGAAGGGCGAGAGCAATAGTGCAGTGGTAGGGCGTTTGCCTTGCACTTGGCTGACCCAGCACGGACATGGATTCAATCCCCAGAGTCCCATATGGACCCCTGAACAAGGAGTGATTTCTGAGCTTATAGCCAGGACTAACCCCTGAGAGTCATGGGGTATGGCACAAAACAAAACAAAACAAAACAACAACAACAACAAAAACTAGATCAGGCACATGCAAGATTAGCACTTTACACTAAGCCAGGGGTCTTCAAACTTTTTAAAGTGGGGGCCGGATTACGGTCCCTTAGAAAGCTGGAGGGCCGGACTATATTCCTACTCACACTGCACATATCTCATATACATAAAATGAAATCCATTTATAAATAAACAGATCACGCACCAGTATTTCTTTTTTTTTTTTTGCATTTTAATATTTTTTTTATTTAAACACCTTGATTACATACATGATTGTGTTTGGGTTTCAGTCATAAAAGGAACACCACCCATCACCAGTGCAACATTCCCATCACCCAAGTCCCAAATCTCCCTCCTCCCCACCCAACCCCCGCCTGTACCCTAAACAGGCTCTACATTTCCCTCATACATTCTCAATATTAGGACAGTTCAAAATGTAGTTATTTCTCTAACTAAACTCATCACTCTTTGTGGTGAGCTTCCTGAGGTGAGCTGGAACTTCCAGCTCTTTTCTCTTTTGTGTCTGAAATTTATTATTGCAAGAATGTCTTTCATTTTTCTTAAAACCCATAGATGAGTGAGACCATTCTGCGTTTTTCTCTCTCTCTCTGACTTATTTCACTCAGCATAATCGATTCTGTGTACATCCATGTATAGGAAAATTTCATGACTTCATCCCTCCTGACAGCTGCATAATATTCCATTGTGTATATGTACCACAGTTTCTTTAGCCATTCGTCTGTTGAAGGGCATCTTGGTTGTTTCCAGAGTCTTGCTATGGTAAATAGTGCTGCAATGAATATAGGTGTAAGGAAGGGATTTTTGTATTGTATTTTAGTGTTCTTAGGGTATATTCCTAGGAGTGGTATAGCTGGATCATATGGGAGCTCGATTTCCAGTTTTTGGTGGAATCTCCATATTGCTTTCCATAAAGGTTGAACTAGACGGCATTCCCACCAGCAGTGGATAAGGGTTCCTTTCTCTCCACATCCCCGCCAGCACTGTTTGTTCTCATTCTTTGTGATGTGTGCCATTCTCTGTGGTGTGAGGTGGTATCTCATTGTTGTTTTGATTTGCATCTCTCTGATGATTAGTGATGTGGAGCATTTCTTCATGTGTCTTTTGGCCATTTGTATTTCTTCTTTGTCAAAGTGTCTGCTCATTTCTTCTCCCCATTTTTTGATGGGATTAGATGTTTTTTTCTTGTAAATTTCTGTCAGTGCCTTGTATATTTTGGAGATTAGCCCTTTGTCTGATGGGTATTGGGTGAATAGATTCTCCCACTCAGTGGGTGGCTCTTGTATCCTGGGCACTATTTCCTTTGAGGTGCAGAAGCTTCTCAACTTAATATATTCCCATCTGTTAATCTCTGTTTTCACTTGCTTGGAGAGTGCAGTTTCCTCCTTGAAGATGCCTGAAGTCTCAATGTCCTGGAGAGTTTTGCCTATGTGTTGTTCTATATATCTTATGGTTTGGGGTCGGATATCGAGGTCTTTAATCCATTTGGATTTTACCTTCGTACATGATGTTAGCTGGGGGTCTAAGTTCAATTTTTTGCAAGTGGCTAGCCAGTTGTGCCAACACCACTTGTTGAAGAGGCTTTCCTTGCTCCATTTAGGATTTCCTGCTCCTTTATCAAAAATTAGGTGATTGTATGTCTGGGGAACATTTTCTGAGTATTCAAGCCTATTCCACTGATCTGAGGGTCTGTCCTTATTCCAATACCATGCTGTTTTGATAACTATTGCTTTGTAGTAAAGTTTAAAGTTGGGGAAAGTAATTCCTCCCATATTCTTTTTCCCAATGATTGCTTTAGCTATTCTAGGGTGTTTATTGTTCCAAACAAATTTCAAAAGACGCACCAGTATTTCAATGGGAACTGTGGGCATGCTTTTGGCTAATGAGATGATCAATGTCCAGTTCCATATTTGTCACTGCCAGCCGTAACAAGTGATGCAAGTAGGCATTAGTTAATCTTGATCTGGTTGGAGATTTCAGATGTTTCATTCTTGAAAAAATCTGTTCACAGGCATAAGTGCTACCAAAGATGGTTACCATTTTGAGTGCATGGTTCCTGATACTTGGATATACAATGAGTGTATATGCTGCCAGGTATCTTGGCAACCAAACAGCGCTCACTGCTGGCGGGCCGGATCAGACTCCTCTGCGGGCCGTAGTTTGAAGACCCCTGCACTAAGCTATCTTTCTGGCTCTTCTTTGATCCCTGTTTTATCCTCAGCTTTCCTCCCATTACTAATTCTATCTTACTACCCAAGGAATTTGAGGACCATTTTCTACAAACCATTTTTTCCTAACTACTCCCTACTTTCTAAGGTTCTTTCCTCAGCCCTACTAAACCAAAGTAGGGACTGTGTTAGCCTATAATCCTGATGCTGGCCTAATGCACGGTTTCAACCTGAGCTCCACTCCTCATGCTCAGATCAGGACCACCTGGGAGAATGTGGCACTTTGCTTTTGGTCTAAAACACCATTTGCCTGGGACTTTATCTATCAGAGGGGCCTTTTCTTCGCTAATATACCCACCTCAGAATGCCAGCATGGCCCATTGTATTAGTTCATCCTTTAGAATGGGTTTGGAAATTCACCTTACTTTTGCTTTATGGCAGAAATAGACTTCAAAGATGGGAAAATAATTTGGCTCAGAAAATTTTTTTTTTTGTTTTTGTTTTTTTGTTTTTGTTTTTGGGTCACACCCAGCAGTGCTCAGGGGTTACTCCTTGCTGTCTGCTCAGAAATAGCTCCTGGCAGGCATGAAGACCATATGGGACATCGAGATTAGAACCAACCACCTTTGGTTCTGGATCGGCTGCTTGCAAGGCAAACGCCGCTATGCTATCTCTCCAGGCTCAGAAAATTCTTTATTATAAAATAATTTCCAGTAATGTTTCAAGCTTATATCTGCAGATCTGTATAGCTTAGGCAAGAAGAGGATTTTTTTTATTTTCCCCTTATTTTAATTATTTTTGAGGAAATTTTTTTGATAATTTTGATAAAAAAGCTTCCCACTCAAAGGGTTCCAGAAAGGTCCAAGTCACGATTCTAAGATTCTACCTCTATTCTTTTTTTAATATAATTTTTATTTTTACCAAAGTGGATTACATGTCTTTCACAGTAACATTTTAGGTACATATTAACATTTAATCAGGGGAATTCCCATCATCAAAATTGTCCTCCCTCCAGCCCATTCCCATCTTGCATCCCATATCCCCCTCCCTTACTCCTCGGGCTGCTAGTATAAGTGGTCCCCTCTGTGTCTAGCTTGTTTCTACCTCTATTCTTCTTAGCCTTTAACTCCTGCAGAAAATGGAGGTTTCAGTAAACCCCAACTTCGATTTGTTTTAATTTATTTTAAGTATAGGTAGTATATTGTATACAACTTTTCAAAATCTTATGTTCAAAGTTCAAATTGTTTGAAAGATCATATAGCCATTATAGTCATAGTCTTCAGACATATAAAGCTTTGCTTTTCCAACTTTGGTTTTAGTGAGTCAGCTGCATCAGCATTCCCTTGTATGAAATGAAGCATGTCTTGCCCTACTCCAGACCTACTGAACCCAGACACACATTTTAACAAAATCTAGGTGATGCATGCACTCATACACATCAAGAATAGCTGTAAGTGGGTGAATGTCAAAATTGTGCATCTGAATTTCAATTAGAGCATGTTCTTAACACTCCCTTGAAAACAGCCGATGTTCAACTATGTCTCATTAGCAACTGTGTCTTACAGTGGCCTCATTTACAAATCTCTAAAATCCACAGCTATGTGAATGGAGCCAGCAGAGACAGCAGTTAATATTATTCATCTTTGAAGGCAGACAATCAGTTTCACTAGCTTTGATACATACAGTTAATCTGAGAAAGAGTTTAATAGTGTGAATAGCAACATCTCCATAAACTGGTCAAATAGAATAGACAAACAGATCATAGAGTGTTAGCATGGGAAAATGGTCACAGTTGGATGGGTTTTGTTGTTTTAACGAGAGAGGGGAGAGAGAGAGAGAGAGAGAGAGAGAGAGAGAGAGAGAGAGAGAGAGAGAGAGAGAGAGAGAGAGAGAGAGAGAGAGAGAGAATACTATGTAGAGGGGATGCTCTTCCTTCTAGTAATTAATGGATCTGAAGATGGAAGGTGTGTGGGGTTACCCATAGTGGTGCTCTGGGGCTATTCCGGGCTATGTGCTCAGGAGTAACCCTTAACATGGAGTACTCAGAGACAATATATAATGCTGAAGATTCAAGTCTCGGTTTGCTGCTTGCAGTGAAAGCTTTCTATATAGAGATACAATATTATCTCTCTTACTTCTTTTTTAAAGAATCAATTAACTTATGATTAGAAACTCTGGAAGTCATTCTGATAAGAGTTCTCATGTAATATTTGATCAATTTCCACAAGGGGAAGAAGAATTACTCAAGGACTCTATCAGAAGTAAGAGAACTTTTGTTTCTTTTTGGCTTTTTAATGATTTTGATTTATTTTTCTTATCCCTTTGCTGTTTCTGTAGGGTTGCAGGCTTGGGTATAGCACATGTGATTTTGGTGCTTGTTGGGGGCTGTACTCTTTACTGGTGTTGTGTGCACAAACTTACTTGTAGTGCACTTCTGCCTCCTCCATACATCACTGTGACACTTGTGGAGTGGTGATGAGGTGGGGATTGAACCTCATGATTGTCAGGCCTTGCCTGACCTCATGATTGTCAGGCAGGTGGTTTGCTACTTGTTATCTCTAGTACCGTGGTTTTGACTTTATCCAAAAACAAATATGTGTGTTGTGATCTGTATTAATTGAAAGATTGTGTGAAGGTGAATTCTTCTAGTAACAGACGCTCATTTTGTTCAGTTGAATAATCATACAAGTAAGTTGAAATAAAAATTATAATTATAGTTGTCTCTGTTCATGTAGTTCAATGCATTTCACATAATATAAGTCAGTATAGATCTCAGGCATCTAGAGTTTCAAAAGATTATCCTTAAAAGACTAAAGCGGGGCCGGAGAGATAGCATGGAGGTAAGGCGTTTGCCTTTCATGCAGGAGGTCATCGGTTCAAATCCCGGTGCCCCATATGGTCCGCCGTGCCTGCCAGGAGCAATTTCTGAGTCTGGAGCCGGGAATAACCCCTGAGCACTGCCGGGTGTGACCCACAAAAAAAAAAAAAAAAAAGAGAAAAAAAAAAAAAAAAGACTAAAGCACAGAGTTGGAGAGATAGCATGGAGGCAGGGCATTTGCCTTGCATGCAGAAGGACAGTGGTTCAAATCACAGCATCCCATATGGTCCCCTGAGCCTGCCAGGAGCGATTTCTGAGCTTAGAGCCCAGGAGTAAACTTTGAGCGCTGCTGGGTGTGACCCAAAAACCAAAAACCAAAAGAAAAAAAAGAGACTAAAGCACTTATATTTCTTTTTATCTCCTCACTTTTTTTTTCTTTTTCCCCCTTTTTTTAGACTGAGGGCTCAGATATGCAAGGCATGTACTCCACTTATGAGCTGTAGCCATGATTATTTTTTGTTTTTGTTTTTGTTTTTTGTTTTTGGGCCACACCTGGTAACGCTCAGGGGTTACTCCTGGCTATGCGCTCAGAAGTTGCTCCTGGCTTGGGGGATCATATGGGACGCCGGAGGATCGAACCACAGTCCGTCCAAGGCTAGCACAGGCAAGGCAGGCACCTTACCTCTAGCGCCACCGCCCGGCCCCCCATGATTATTTTTTAAATAAAACCCAGCAGCATCTTAGGACCAGCAGAAATAATTCAGGGTTTGACAACATGTGCTCGCAGGTATGCGGTTGACAGTTTGATCTCTGGTGCTGCCACACAAAGGCAACTGATCCTGGCACTTCTTTTTTTTTTTTTTTTTTTGGTTTTTGGGCCACACCCTGTGACCCTCAGGGGTTACTCCTGGCTATGCGCTCAGAAGTTGCTCCTGGCTTCTTGGGGGACCATATGGGACGCCGGGGGATCGAACCGCGGTCCGTCCTACGCTAGCGCAGGCAAGGCAGGCACCTTACCTCCAGCGCCACCGCCCGGCCCCAGATCCTGGCACTTCTGCTCTTATAGCTGAGTTCCAGTTGCATCATAGCCAGGTCTGTGTTGGCACCCGACAAAGAATGCAATCCCCAGTGATGACTGAAACTGGAGGATATGGAAGCACCTTATAACATATAATGACAATAATGAGTGTGAACCCCAAAGAAAGTCTGTCTGCAAGCACCACACAATGGATTGCAGCCCTTGGTAAGCTCAAGGCCAAGTCTGTGAGTGCTGCTATGTGATGTGTGACTCTCAGAAAGCACCACAGTACATGTGCTGTACCTTGGCCATGTATGTGTGATCCCAGTCATTGCAATCAAAACCTCAACAACAAAGGGAAAGGGGGAGGATAAAAAGAAATAAAACCAAGAGATGGTGTTAACAAAGCCTAGATGTCCTGCAAAATATTAAACTTCCCCTATCCTTCTTTTATCCATGGTGAACTTGTTTAGCATTGAAGCTTTATTTATTGTGACTTCCACCAAAATACTTTTGGCAAGACACAATTAGCTGTGCTCAGGATTACGGTAGTTTCTGACTCTGTGCTCAGGGATCATTCCTGGTAGTGCTGAGGGGAATGTTTACAGCACAGAGGATTGGTGCTGGGTTAGCAGGCTGCAAGACAAGTGCCTCACCAATTGTACTATCTCTCTGATCCAAGACCAATATTTTGATAAATTGAATTGAATTTAAATTTTTCTACCTGTTCATCATTAATTGATATTTAGGGGCACTAACAATCTATGTAAAAGATAATAAGAGTATATTTTCAAATTTATATTTTATTTACAATTTTTTATTTAAAGAGGGATTGCGACACTCAGAATTTACTCTTAGTTCTGTACTTATAGGTCATTCCTGGCAAGGCTTAAAGGACCATTTGTGGTTCTGTGCATCTAACCAGGATTGACCACGTGCAAGGCAAATGTCTTCACACCATACTATCTAAGTCTCTGACCTATAAATCATATTTACAAGAAAAATATCCATTAACTACTGCTTGTCTGACATCTTAAAATTATTTATCAAAAGTGATTTTCAATTTATTTGCTAAAAAGGAATGCATGAAATAATGATACAAATAGTAAAATGAAACAGGATAAACAGCAGAAGAAATGTCTTTTCTCCTTCAGACCTCTAGCCATTCAGTTACTTGCTAAGGATAATTCATGTCTTCTAGGGTTTATATGCTCCCTTTATTCCCAGGTACTTCTTGCTTATGTTTCCATAAATGCAGTTCCCTTAAAAGAGTAATAAACTGTGTGTACTGGCATGCGGCTCAGAGACAGTTCCCCTAGGCTTAGCAGGTAATAAACCTTGGAGTTCCTGTAACTTGGCTTTTGAGGAATAGAAGAAACTTCCAAGGTCCCTGAATGAACTAGTTGCCTCTATAGAGAATTAATATCTTTTGTATTATTGCAGAAAATACTTCTAAAATCCCTTTGCTTCTAATGAGATATGCATTCTGAAACTGAATTTGGAATGTTTGGGCCTATGAAATTGGGAACACCTTTTTATCCTTTTGACTACTTATGCAAAACAAACACAAAAACTTCCAACAATATGTTTCTTCTTCTTCTTCTTTTTTTTTTTTTTTTTTTTTGGTTTTTGGGCCACACCCTGTGACGCTCAGGGGTTACTCCTGGCTATGCGCTCAGAAGTTGCTCCTGGCTTCTTGGGGGACCATATGGGACGCCGGGGGATCGAACCGCGGTCCGTCCTAGGCTAGCGCAGGCAAAGCAGGCACCTTACCTCCAGCGCCACCGCCCGGCCCCAATATGTTTCTTCTTAAATTCTTTTTTTGTTTTTTTTTGTTTGTTTTTTTGGCCACACCCGGCAGCGCTCAGGGGTTACTCCTGGCTCTAGGCTCAGAAATCGCTCCTGGCAGGCTCAGGGAACCATATGGGATGCCCGGATTTGAACCACCGACCTTCTGCATGCAAGGCAAACGCCTTACCTCCATGCTCTCTCTCCGGTCCCTCTTTCTAAATTCTTGGTTTTGCTTTTAACTGTATCTTTTACATTTCTGATTCCAGAATAGGCTCTATACAGATAGAGAAATTAGAAAAATTTTATGCATTTGTATGATAAATGTGATTTAAACAATGTGAGTTTTGAATATTAGTATTTTTATAAAAATAGTATTGCTATATAATATATATGAACAAAGTTCATGTGATTTTAAAGATAAAACTGAAGCCTTATAAAAATTAAGCTTGTAAGTAGCATCTTTTATTTCCACTCTAGAGGAAATCCTTGAAAAAGTTTGACAAGCATTATGAATAGATAAATCTATGTGAAGTTGAAAAAGGA
The DNA here is from genome assembly GCF_024139225.1 of Suncus etruscus. Classification (NCBI taxonomy): domain Eukaryota; kingdom Metazoa; phylum Chordata; class Mammalia; order Eulipotyphla; family Soricidae; genus Suncus; species Suncus etruscus. Next base: position 135,508,220 of record NC_064851.1, read on the forward strand.
GCTAAACTTGGCATATACAAAATGAAGAGTAGAGTAGGTGTTAAAATTGAAATGTAGGAGGTGAAATGCTCTTTCCTCAAATGAATATAATTTAATGATGTAACTGTCCATGATTGAAATAAGAAAACATTGATAAAATCTAATGGCAGCTAAGAATATGTCCTATGTTTATAATAATTTTTAAATATGTGGTGCAAAGAGAATGATTTTCCTGCATACCTCAAGTATAGTTAAATTATACTGTCAAATAAATGTTGATTTTAAGAATTTTTACCACTTTTTTCAGCAAGCATTTTAACAGATTCTGAAAGATCCTACAGACAATTTATTCTTTTTCTCAGGAAAATTAAGATGGTGGTTAAAGAATGGTTATTAAGGGCCCTATAGCAGTCAGGACACTTGCCTTGCACACAGCCAACCCATGTTTGATCCCTGGTACCATAGGAATGATTGGTCCCTTAAACATTTCCAGGAGTGATTCCTGAGTGTAGAGTTGAGAATACCCCCAAACCTCCCCAAAGGAATGATCATTATAAAGCAACATAAATTGCTAAGAACTTTCTACTGAAGAGTAGGCAATTGGAGGGGGGGTGGTATTGGACAGTACAGGAATGGGGGATGGTACATTAGGAACAAGAATGGAGTGAAGCAAATTCTGATGAAAGGTATGGTGCTGGGATATTTTATGGATGAAACCTAGATTTACAGTATTGTTACAGGGTTTACATGGTGCTTGAAAAAAAAGAGAGCGAGATGGCTGTTAAATAAAGCTAGAAGAAATGTCATGATTTCACACCATAAATCTACTTTACATAAATCTACTTTATAAGCCTCCCACCTCTCAATTCTATTTGAGACTTTGGGTATCATTTTATTTGAAAGCTACTAATGAACATTCAGTATGTTAATTTGTATAGCAATTTGGTTATAAAACTAAGTACAAGTATTTATAAATAAAGTGTGGTATAATATAAGTGTAAACTAATATTAATCTGCATCAGAGGGGTGACATTAGTTTTTTAATTGTTTCAACCAGATAGCAATGAGTCAGAGATGAACACACCAGCTTTTCACATATTCAGATTAAATCTAAACCAGAAATATATTTTTTTAATTGAGTCACCATGAATTACAAAGTTACAAAGTTAATCAGGATTGAGTTTCAGGGGTATAATGATCCAACACCAAACCTTTCACCAATGCCCCCCCCCCACCATTGCCTCCAGTTTCTCTCCTGTTCCCCAACCAGTATCTATGGCAAGTATTTTTCCTTTTTTTTTTTTTTTTTACTGAAATTTGCATATCACTTTACCTCCTTTCATCACCCAGTTCTCATCCAGAGTGACTACCTCCCCCTGTCATTGTTATAGTAGTCCCTTCCCTGTCAACCTCTAACAGTGACAGAACTTCTTATTAAGGACCAATCATTTTGCCCTTTATTTATATTGTTTTGAGGCATTATTCTCTTACTGTTTTTTACTTTTATAAAAATAATATTCCATTGAATATATGTATCACAGTTTCTTTAGCCATTCATATGTTGAAGAACATCTTGGTTGTTTCCAGAATCTGGCTATTGTAAATAACACTGCAATGAATATAGGTGTGAGGAAAGGATTTTTAAATTGTATTTTTATTTTCTTAGGGTATATCCCTAGGAGTGGTATAGCTGGATTATATGGGAGTTCAATTTCCAGTTTTTTGAGGAATCTCCATATTGTTTTCCATAAAGGCTGGTCTAGATAGCATTCCCACCAGCAGTTCATGAGAGTTCTTTTCTCTCCACATCCCACCAGCACTGATTGCTCTTGTTCTTTGTGATGTGTGCCGGTCTCTATGGTGTGAGATGATACCTCATTGTAGTTTTGATTTGCATCTCTCTGATTAGTGATGTGGAACATTTTATCATGTGTCTTTTGGTCATTTGTTGTTGTTGTTTTTTTTATCCCATGAATGAGTGTGATCATTCTGTGTCTGTACCTTTCCTGCTAAAAAAATCATTATACACCCAGCACAAGGAAATAGAGAAAAATGTATTTTGTTGATGGAATGAGCAGTGTGTTCAAGATCTATGACAAACAAGAAAGATTCTCTTGTTGCTACTGCCCTTGAGAATATGTCATTTTATAATTATATTTTTATATTACAATCTATAATTATTGGTATCTTAGAACAAAACCCTTATCTCATTAATCTCAGGTTTTGTCTTCCTTGTATTCTGAGACTTTATAAGCACTGAATGACTATATCTCCTGATATAAGAAAATAATTTGATGACCTTATCATTAAAATATAACAGAATTTTTATATCTAGATAGAGTATTTCAAATTTAAATATCCAACCAATGTTAGATAGAATCAATTTGTTTTTCTTGGTAAACATTCCATGTTTTTTTATTTGTTTATTGTTTTGGGACCATGCCTAGCTGTTTACACTCAGGAGTAACTCCTGGGTCTGCAGTCAGGAATTATGTTTTTTTTAAATTAAAAATTCTTTTATTTAAACACTATGGTAACAAGGTTGTTCAGAACACAGTTTTTTTTTTATTCCCACAGATAAAGTTGTTCAGGATTGCATTATGATCATACAATGTACAATAGTCTTCTCCAGTGCTCATTTTCTGCCATCAATGTCCCCAGGAATTACTTTTGATGGTGCTTGGGGGACCATATGGGATACCAGGGATTAAATCTGCATACAAGACAAGTGCCTACCTGTTGTATTATTGCCCCATCCACTTAATGTTCTATGTTTATTTGAAAAGTATACTTTGGGGCCGGAGGTGGCGCTAGAGGTAAGGTGCCTGCCTTGCCTGCACTAGCCTTGGATGGACTATGGTTCGATCCCCCGGCGACCCATACGGTCCCCCAAGCCAGGAGCAACATCTGAGCGCATAGCCAGGAGTAACCCCTGAGCGTTACCGGGTGTGGCCCCAAAAAACAAAAAAACAAAAAAAAAAAGAGAAAAAAAAGAAAAGTATATTTTGCTGTTAAATATAGTCTTAAAAGTCAGGGTAGGCTAGATGTTGTTGTTCACAGCTTCATTCTTCTTACTAATTTTAAGTGTGCTGTTAAATTATAAATTGTTGAGTGTTGAAGCTTTTAGTAGTGAGTATGAACTGCCTGCTTTGCTTTTTCTTTCTATAAATTTTGAAGTGTATTTAGGGTGCTAGGTGTCTTGATAAATTGACTCATTTACCATTATATAATACCACCCTTTATTTATGCTCACTTTACCTTTTGTGTAGTCTACTTTGATATTAATATAGCTGTTTTATCTTTTATGATTAAAATTTACATGTAATACCTCGCTTTTCCATTTGGAAAAGCCATATGTACCATATTACCTATAACACACAGTCATCTTTAATGGTAAAAAAATGGGGTGTATTTGGGAAGTATTTCAATTCTAGATTCTTTCCTGCCACTAAATTACATGCCACCTAATGCGTAAAAGATAAGAACAAAATATTGTTAGACTGCTTCACGATTCAATTCTGAGATTGTTTTGTGTATTGAATGTAAATAACCCTGTTCTAAATTTTTTTTTTTTTTGGTATTTAGGCCACACCTGGTGGCGCTCAGAAATGGCTCCTGGGTTGGGGGACCATATGGGATGCCTGGGGATCCATCTGCAGTCTGTCCTAGTTTAGAACAAGCAAGGCAAATGCCTCACCTTTTGTGCCACTTCTCCAGCCCCTCCTGCTCTAAATGTAATAATTTTAAATAATAAACTTTCTGTGAGAAGTAATAGTTTCCACGCAACTCATCAAAATAGTTTTTTATTTTAGTTATTTTTAAAATGAATCAGCCAAGATAGAGATATGATATACAAAATACTTTCTAGATAAACCTATAAAGACCTAATATTGATCCTGTGTGCTATTCTCTACTCAGAACAATTGAGTAGCTGTTGATATTATTTTATGTATTCAATAATGTATCTGTCTAGTTTAATGAAATATTGTGCCTCAATTTGTTCAGGGATAATGGTGCAATAAAATGTAGTCTTAGCATGAAAACCTTGTCAATACAATTTACTATGTTTTTTTTGTAAGTTTACAATGCTGCAAAAAATCATGACATTATAAAGCTGTACCATAAAGCACCAAGCACACAAGTCTCTATGCTAAGCAATTTATTAAAGACAAAGAATATTGACACTAAGTATGGGGAAATAATGTTGTGTTTTAGAATAATTGGTATCTATATTCTGGTTAATTACAATATTGCTGCTTTTATTTTGGATGAAGGTGACATTTCATTTTGCTTTTCATGCAAAATAAAATAAATACAATTATTGCCTTTTTCCTCCATGTTCTTAAAGAGATTACTCTGATTCTCCACTTGGCAAATCTAGATTTAATGAGTAAACAATTGTAGCATTATTTCCTCCATAAGGGAAGTTGATATCGGTACAGGACTCTCCTATTTATTAGTTAAATGCAATTCAAGGAGATTTAAAGCCACGTAGTGAAAAAAATATGTTTAACAAAGATGTTTCAACTGAGATTCTGGAAATGGATATTTCTAGCTTTGGAGAGCAGTAGATGCACATCTTTGATCTCTTCATATCAAGGAGAGAATCACTAAGAAACAAAAACAAATAAAAAAATCAATTGCTTTATGGGTTTGCCAAGAGCTTAGCTCTGTTAAGAGAAGCTACAGTGGGAAAGTTCAGCCAGGAGGTCTTAGAATGGCGTAGATAAACTATTGGGGATGGGAAGTGGTAGTGAGTGGAGATCCATAATGTGAATGAGGCATGCAGGGCAGGTCTTTTGTAGGGCAGCAGAGGAGCTGTTGGCCCAAGAAGCAGGAAAGAATGGAGAACTGCAATGAATGAGGTCATCTCAGGCATGTGGAAATAGAATAGCAAAATACAGAGTGGTACAACTGGAAAAGAAAAGCATTATCTGAGCTCATATTTTTCCCCTGTAAATTCAAAGGACAGATTGTCACATAAGAAGAACATTGAATTCTGTCTCAAAATATTAACTAAATAGAGGAATTAAAAGTATTATGCAGCAGGACAATCACATAAAGGATTTTACGTGAGATCTCAGTAAACCCACAATATATTGTGGATGGACTGTTTAAACACAATAATTAGAGATATTAAAAGATTGTGCACAGTCCACCTCTTGGTGTAGATGTTCCGTGCTGCACATAGTCTGTTTAATCCAATGATTATCAGACAGTGACAATGAGTTTTACACGCTCACATGCATCATTTAAGCTTACCTTTGTTCATCTTTATGGCTAGGATGCAGATAAACAGCATTGACAGTAAAAAGACAAATAGTTGTATGCTGTACTCTTGAGACAGAAATTGTAGCAAAGGACTGGCAATTTGCTTCAAAAGATAGAATATTATGAGTTTTGCCTCTGGGAGAATCTACCTTTGATCCCCCATACTGCATAATTAGGTGCCCCCCCCCAGAAGTGCCTGGAATGACTCCCACAACTCAGAAGAAGAATATATTGATGTCAATGTACCACACTTCTCTACATCAAATATTACATTTTGAGTAACTGTTATAAGGCCAAACTCTTCTAATATGCCTGTACAATATATAACCAACTGTATAATTTTTCCAAAAGGCAATAAAATAATTTATTTAGTAATAGCATAGCCTTCATCTCATAGATATCAGTAGTTGTTTCAAAGGAGAAACTAATAGTTTCTTCTAGGTACTGATGTTGACATCACTTCCTCTAAATATTTAATGATTTATCTACTTTTTTTTGTTGTTGTTGTTTTGGTTTTGGGCCACACCTGGCAGTGCTCAGGGGTTACTCCTAGCTGTCTGCCCAGAAATAGCTCCTGGCAGGCACGGGGGACCATATGGAACAGCGGGATTCGAACCAACCACCTTTGGTCCTGGATTGGCTGCTTGCAAGGCAAACGCCGCTGTGCTATCTCTCCGGGCCCGATTTATCTACCTTTTGTGTGACTAGATATTCTAATAGCATTCTGCTCATAGAGTTTTAGATAACACTATGATTATATAATTATATGTTGGTCTTCAGCTTACTCTACAAGGAAGGATTGTTCCTTATTTATCTCTGCTTCCTAATATAAATTTGCCAGTAAATAATCTTTTAATACATATTTGATAAATTAATACATTTACTTTTAAAACCATTCTAGGAAATGTTGCCCTTAGTTATTCTGATTTTTTTTTTTATTCTAATTCTCTCTCTCTTCTTTTTTTTTTTTTTTTTTTTTTTTTTGGTCACACCTAGAGATGATCAGGGATTACTCCTGGCTCTGAGCTCAGAAATCACTCCCAGCAGGCACCAGGAACCACATGGGATGCAGGGATTCGAACCACCTTCAGTCTTGGATTGGCTGCGTGCAAGGCAAATGCCCTAACACTGTGCTATCTCTCCAGTTCCTCTAATTCTTTTTATTTAAAGTGCCACCTTGGCAATAATGAACTTAGCTATTGAAAAGAAAATTCCTATTTAAATTCAGCATCTCTTTAAATATTATTCCTCATTTACCATTTTCTCCATTTGTCTAATTTTATAGGGGAATGTTTTAATTCAGATTTTATATCTATGAATTTTATTACAAAATATAAGTGGTCTTGTACTTTGATGCTAGGAAAAAAATAATAGAAATGGCAATATTCATTTCTGTGTAATTTCCATGCAATTTTATTTAAATTTTAAAAAAAGTAGCTCTTAAACATTTCTTATTTAAGGATTGCTATTGCATAAACTAGTAATTCATAATAAATTAGAGACAAAGTATCATTTAGTGAGTTGAAGCAACATAAGAATTTGCAGTGCCAGATTATTCTAGGATTCACCTTAAGGAAATTGGGGTAAGATAAAGAGAATTAAGTAGATTTACATTTTTCTGCCTTCCATGTTACTTCACTGATTTAAACTTGGGCAAGGGATTATTCAAAACACGAAATAGTAGAAGAGAAATAATAAACATGTGACTCTAGTAATATATTGCTTTGACTACTATATAGCCTCTGTAATATATAATTCTTCCTAGTGGATGGATCTTTGGCAAAACAAAGAAATCTGGTGGCAAAAATTATTTTAGTACTATAATTTTATACAATTTTTATTTATGTTTTAGACTTTTTGTAATTTGTATATTGCTAGATTTTATTTGCTACATATTTTTTGTTACTGTTTTGTAGATTTTAAGAGGAATATTAATCCCAAATTATGAATTAAATCATCTGGTAAGTTAACTTTTACTTTCTAGTTTTGATATAGCTTATGGTAATTTTGCATTTGTAGGTTTTATATATAAACTTCACTGACTAATAGTCTATGATATTTAATCAAGCCCTAAACTAAATGTTGCTTGACGGTAATGTGTGGATATTTTGAAACTCAATAGTTTATGATAATTCAGGGATATTATTCCAAAATATTTTAAATGTGTATCCTAGAGTTTCCAGAGTGAACTTGAGTCCATCAATAAAAGTTCTGCTAGCAGGGGCCGGGCGGTGGCGCTGGAGGTAAGGTGCCTGCCTTGCCTGCGCTAGCCTAGGACGGACCGCGGTTCGATCCCCCGGCGTCCCATATGGTCCCCCAAGCCAGGAGCGACTTCTGAGCACATAGCCAGGAGTAACCCCTGAGCGTCACCGGGTGTGGCCCAAAAAAAAAAAAAAAAGTTCTGCTAGCAGAATTTAGTCTTCCCTGTAGATACTTTGAGTTCTATCTGTGCAATTTCAGTGTATGTCCTTGGGTTGCATTTACTTTTCTATGATACTTGCCCTATGACTGTTAGACATAAGTTGTTCATTCCCAAAATCACCTAATTTAATTCTTGCATTAAGTTGATATGTGATACACACACACACACACACAACACACACACACATACAGATATATATATATACATATATATATCTTGTTTTTTTTGGGATAAATCCTGACTTATACTCAATTTTTACAAAATCAGTGTCAGCTATCTTAGTTATAGTTATATAATGCAATTTGTATAAGACTCAAAGGCTCTATTATATGAAAGTTGATAGAACTCACCTTTAAAACTCTTTGGATCTTGCAAAACTTACATCTGATAAGAAATTGATATCCATGGGTATGAAGTAATTGGAATTCTGTGCACTGGCGTTGGGAATATAAAGTGGTGGAATGCGGTATGGTGAATTTTTAAAAGATTAAGCAGAGGGCTCAGGGTGATCCTTAATGTGTTAATTGCATGGTGCATACAGGCATCCTGGTTCAGTCCCTTGATCTCCTGAGCTCCACCACATATAACCCCCCCAAAAGCAAACAATAAAAAAATGAGAAGAAAAAAAGATTAAGCATAGCATTCCCATATGATTCACTAATTCTACTTTGGCTTATATACTCAAAGAGAAACCCCAAGTGTTCAAATGTGTGTGAATAAATAAAATATAGCATATGCTTACAAAGAAATATCATTCAGTCAGAAGAAAAAAAGAAAATCTCATCACATACCACATCATAGATGCATTTTGAAGCCATATATTAAGTGAAATAAGCCTAACCCAGAGGCCATGTTTCATGATTCCAGTTATATGAAATTTGTCCAATCATAGAGACAGAGAAGAATGGGGATATTGAGGGCTAGGTGGAGAAGAAAGAAATGATGAGTTAGTATTTAATAATACAGAGTTTCATCTGGAGATGGATAATGGTGATGATTGAATGCATGTTTTTAATGCCACAAAAATGTACACTAAAACATAATTAAAGGAGAGGCCAGAGTGATAGCACAGTGGTAGGGTGTTTGCCTGGCACATGGCTGACCCAGTGTGGACTTCAGTTCAAGGCCCCGATTCCCGTATGTACCCTAGCCAGGAGCAATTTCTGAGCTCATAGCCAGGACTAACCTCTGAGTATCACCGGGTGTGGCCCAAAACCACATAAAAAAAAATATAAACCCCCACCATAATTAAAAAGTAAAATACATGTATTTTATAATAAAAATATTCTTTAGGCTCGATATTTTTTCCCTTGTGAAAATATATAAAAAATTTGTAATGCTAAAGACTACCCAGGATATTTTTCCTTTTGTTATAGTTTTCCCCTTTCCTTATCACTCTCAGTATTTTTAAAAATTAATATATTTTATCTTAGCAAAATATATCTTTGTTTCTCTTTCTCTAACTTCTTTTTTATTTGTTTGGGTTTTTTTTTTGGGGGGGGGGGTGGGAAATGTCACACCCAGCAGCACTCAGAGGTTACTCCTGGTTTGCTCTCAGAAATTGCTCCTAGCAGGCACCAGGGAGCATATGGGATGCTAGGATTTGAACCACCATCTGTCCTGGATCGGCAGCGTGTGAGGCAAATCTTCTACCCACTGTGCAGTCTCTCTGGCCCCTCTTTCTCTAACTTCTGCCTTTTAATTTTTTGTTTATTTTTTGAGCATTCCCTTGTTCTTTGTGTGCATTCTTTTTTTTTTTTTTTTTTTTTTTGTGGGGGCCACATCAGGTGACGCTCAGGTGTTACTTCTGGGTATGCGTTCAGAAATCGCTCCTGGCTTGGGCTCCTGGCATTAGCCTTACACTCTGCACCATGGCTCCAGCCCCTTTGTGTGCATTCTTAACTTGCATACTTAAATCATTTATATTTTGCTTTATTTTTTTTTTAACCTCTGTGAATGAGCTTAATAACTTTGCCTTTAAATTCCTCTTTGTCTTCACCTCAAAAGTTTATACAGGAGCCAGAGTGATAGCACAGCAGGTAAGGCAGTTGCCTTGCACACATGTGGCCTGGGGTTCGATCCCTGGCATACCAGATGGTCCCCTGAACCTGCCAGGAGTAATTTTGAGTGCAGAGCTAGGAGTAACCCTTGAGTGCTTCTGGGTGTGGCCTCAAAACAAAACAAAGGTCAAAAGTTTATGCATGCACTAATTTAAATGTGATAGGACAGGAAATCACATTGCAACTTTCATGTGTTAATATTACCTAAACTGTTTAGGAAAATTTTTGACCCAGAAAGAAAAGTCTGTAAACCAATAAATAACTTCACATTGCTTTTCTTTTCTTCTTTTTCTCTCATGCTGCTTGCTTAAGGAAAATTTGTAAACATGATATAAAGTCTTTCAGAAAAATATTTTGGTCACTAAGACAATCAACATGACTCCAATTAATTTAAAGAAACAAATACTTAAAAATTCTATTCTTGCTTTCTTACAGTCTAAATATGTGTCAATAAGTATTTCAATTTTAATAATGTTTTAGATTTAAAAGTATTGTCTTCACTATTTGAATTCAGATTTCAAATTTTCTTCTTGTTTTTTATCGGCTGCACCAACTGTATTCAGACCATATTTTTGGCTCTGAGTTCAGGGATCACTGCTGGGGGTACTTAGGGACCTTGAACTAAGATGATCCCTGTGTAAGGCAAGTGCCTTAATTCCTGTATTATCAGGCTGGCCCAGACTACAAATCTTTTTTTTTTTTTTTTCTTTCTTTAAGTGGGGTCAAATTTAGCTCTGTGTGCTCAGGAATCATATGGGATGCTGGGGATTTGACCTAAATCTGCCATGTGCAGGGTAAATGTCCATTCATTGTACAATCAATCGATGCAGCTCTAACTCCTAATTCTTATGGCCTTCCCTGATTCTCCTTATTTAGAGACTACCTTGTGTTAGTTCTGTTTTTCCTGTTGACATTGGAAGTTTATTTATTTATTTATTTATTTTGTGTTTTCTTGAGGGGGGGCACACCGTGGATGCTCAGGGGTTACTCCTGTTTATGTGCTCAGAAATCACTCCTGGCTTAAGGGGACCAAATGGGACACCGGGGGATCGAACCGAGGTCCGTCCTAGGCTAGCGCTCGCAAGGCAGATGCTTTATCTCTAGTGCCAACGAACTGGCCCTATTTTTTGAGATCATTTAGGGCCAGAGAGCTAGTACAGGAGGAAGGCACTTACTGTTCACAAAGCCAACTCTAGTTTGATCCCTGGCACCTCTTAAATTCCCTTGTGCACTACCAAATGCAATCCCTGAGCACAGAGCCAGAATAAGCTCTGAGTACTGCTGGGTGTGACTCCTACTTTATCCCACCCCCCAAAAAGGGAAAAAAATCCACAAAATACAAAAACCAGCAACCCCAAACAAACAAAAGATCTAAGAAATTTATTGCTTAATTTACCTAGTACTTGTTTTTTGGTGATGTGATTGTTTTGTATTATTGTCTGTTATACTTTTGGAAGCTGAAACTGAAGGATAGGACTTTTTGATTTTTAATTTGAAGCACTATTAATGGAAACTTATATAATATTTTTTTGGCTTGCTGTTGTAAATTACCACAACTGGGTGCATTTGAAACAACAGAAATGATGGGCCGAAGAGATAGCATGGAGGTAGGGCATTTGCCTTGCATGCAGAAAGACAGTGGTGGTTGGAATCCCAACATCCCATTTGGTCTCCCGAGCCTGCCAGGAGTGATTTCAGTGCATAGAGCCAGGAGTAACCCCTGAGTGCTGCCTGGTGTGACCCAAAAACAAACAATTAAAAAAAAAAAAAAAAAGAAACAACAGAAATGAATTATTTCAGTTTGAATTTAAGTCTTTGAAATCAATTTAGTGGCATGATCTCATTTTCTCTATGTGTTCTTTGGGAATATCTGTGGAATATTCACCTTTGAGCGTTCATGGAACTTCATCATTGCAAGCTCTTTCTCCATGTTTATATAGATTCTCATGTGTTCAATGTCCTTTTGCCTTTCTCTCATAAAGATACCTGTCATCATAGCACCAGGATTCTTATTTATGTAAGAAAGAAAGAGGTCTTTCTTCCCCAAATAGGTTGCATGCTCTGGAGATTAGAACATGGACATGACACAGAGCCACTGTGCTTAGAGGGCTAGTATGTGGATTAGAAGAAACAATCCATGTAAAATTGCTGAACATAGTGCCTGATAAATATAGTGACTATATAACATATAGAAGTACTTACCAGGACTGAAAAATTGGTTTTGATTTAGGTATTTTATCAATATAGTCACTTTGGTATTGAATAAAAAAAAAAAAAAAAGAAAGATTATGTGAATTTTGATTATTTGTCATAGGCACCAAAATTTACTCTGAAAATGGAAGTTGTTACCCATTATTTAGGGGTGTGGTTAGAGGGGTCATGCCAAGTGATGATCAGAGTGGCTCCTGCCTCCACACTCAGAAATTATTACTCCTGGTGGCTCTTGGGAAACCATATTGGATAACAGTGATAGAATTCAGGTCAGTTGCATGCAAGGAAAGTGTCTTACCTGCTGGACTACTATTTTTTGGCCCCAAATGTTACCTATTCTTGCTGAAATGCCCTCCTACCTGCTGTGCTATCTCTCTGGCCTCCACAACTTGCAATTTTTTTTTGTTGTTGTTGTTTTTGGGCCACACCTAGCGATGCTCAGGAGTGACTCCTGGCTGTCTGCTCAGAAATAGCTCCTGGCAGGCATGGGGGACCATATGGGACACCGGGATTCGAACCAACCATCTTTGGTCCTGGATCAGCTGCTTGCAAGGCAAACGCCGCTGTGCTCTCTCTCCGGGTCCACAACTTGCAATTTTTAATTTGAAAAATTGTATCTAGTGAAAATCTAAAGCAAATATGAATCTGATTAATCACATTTCCATTAGAGGTTGTAAAATAAGGTTTACTCTCTATAAATACATATCAATATAGCACACATATATAAATGAGCTATTCATATTTGCATGTAGTCTTTATAGAAAATTAAAAAGAACTTGTCTACACATTTAGCTTGTATATTGACTAAATATTTTTATTTAAATAATAACATATTAGGAATTGCCATACTTTTTTTTAAATTCTCATTTAGAAATGCATATGAGTACACTTAGGACAGATGTAGAAAGCTTTTGTGAAAACATGTACATCTCAAAACTTAGGACATTAAGGTAGACATAAATAAATTGACATAATTTATCACGAGCAAGAATGGAGTCAACCAATTTATTCCCCTAGATTTAATGAACTATGAATCAAGATCAAACTTGACTGCAAACATTCTTTGAAATTTAACATGAGATTAAATTAACTCTTATTAGTGGCCAGGTAAATGTTATTCTATACAGTAGAACAAAATACTAACCCAGAAATAGTGAAAAAATTTTTGTCATACTGGAGCAAGAATTGCTAAGTTGAACTTGGGATGTAGTTCAGGGGTTGAACACTGCTTCCTAAGCCTGAGTTCATACTTGACATTATTTCATGTGCTGAGTGTGGACCCTTTTACCACAGTTAGAGTGTGGGAGCCCTAGATAGCATCATCAGCAAGTGTATGAGCACTGCAACCCAATGTGTGACCCCTAGCAAGCAAATTAAAGCATGTAGATCAAATGTATGGAAGTACCACACCACAGTTAACATGTGCAACAACTCTATAACTGAGTATGTGTGTATGGGACTGCAACTACTGTTCAGGTAAGGAAAGGGATTATAAAAATAGATACTTAATTGATGAAAGGAAGACAGTAATAGAACCAGAAGCACAGTTTGGTCGCATGAAAAACTAGGCAATTGATAGATATTTTAAATAACTAAAACAATATTGTGATTCCAATAATTGATGCCAATTTGAAAAAAATAGAAACATATCACTATGGGGCCAGAGAGATAGCAAGGAGGTAAGGCATTTGCCTTGCATTCAGAAGGTTGATAGTTCGAATCCCTGCATCCCATATGGTTCCCCGTGCCTGCCAGGAGCAACTTCTAAGCGTGGAGCCAGGAGTGACCCCTGAGTGCTGCGGGTGTGACCCAAAAACCAAAAAAAAAAAGAACAAGAAAAAGAAATATATCACTGTGTCACATAAAAAAAAGCTACAGATGAATTACAGAGCTAAAACATATTACAAAACTATAAAAATATATAAGGGAAATTATATGGGGATGTTAAGGAAAATTTCCATATGCTAACCTCAGGCCCAAAATTTATAATGAAAATTCAAGGATATATATATATATATATGCCTAAGACTATAAGGCATTTGCTTTAGATATTTACATGAAAAAGGTAAACAAAACTTATAAAAAATTTGGGGGGGCCAGAGAGATAGCATGGAGGTTGGGCATTTGTCCTGCAAGCAGAAGGACGGTGGTTCAAATCCCGGCATCCCATATGGTCCCCGGATTCTGCCAGGTGTGACCTCCCCCCCCCAAAAAAAAACATAAAAAATTCTCCATATTACAGTACTAATATTTATAATATATTCAGCATCAAACAATAAAAATTTAAGAAACCTTCCTGAAGGACAAAAGGTAATTAAAATATTCTTAAACATCACTTGAAATCAGTAAAAGGAAACAAATTAATTAGATAGAAAGTTTCCAAACTTAGTTCTATATTGAATTCCTCTACTGCTCTGGATTTTTTTATTCTTTCCTTTCTATTGTCAAATAAATATTTTTTGTAATATTATTTGTTTTGTTTTGATTTTATTTTGGAGGGCACACCTGTCAATGTTTAGGATTACTCCTATCTCTTCACTCAGGAATTACCCCAGGCAGTGCCCCTCAAATAAACTTTTCTATTTAAAATAAAAAGACCTTGGGGTTGGGAGCAATCGATAGCACAGCATTTGCCTTGGCACGAGGCCTTCCTGGGATCGATCCTCAGCACCATGAATAATCCCTGAGGTATGAGCCAGGAGTACACTCTCAGCACAGTAGGGTGTGGTCCAAACAAAACAAAACAAAAATAAAAGTGAAAAAACAGAAATTTTCTAATTTTTACCCTTATAATGTAAAAAAGGGAATCATATTATAGTGAATTAGGTATTTTCATGTTGCTAATGGAAAACTGTAAGCTCATAGGCTTTTTTTTTTTGGTGTACATTTCCTAGTATTTATCAAATTTAAATATAAAATACCTTTTCATCCAGTCATTTCACATTTGATTATAAAGGATTATCACACATCAGCATAACGTGTCATGCAAAGAAATCTTTTTTGCTTTTAGTCATATGTATATACAAAGAGTAATGTGAAAAGGTGTTCTCTAACAGTGAAAGATTGAGTTGAACTAAATATTCATTATGCAAAGAATGACTAATAACAAAAAGCTTCCCAAGATATACTAAGGGCAAAAAGGGAAAATTACATTAATATTACATGTGGTATCAGGGGTTTTTGCTGACTGTGGTATGTGAGGATGCGTGTAGTTATGTATGTATGTGTGCTGATGCCTCAGGAAAGAACTGGAAAACAAGGTCACTTTTGAGTGGAAAGATAGACGGAAAATGCATAGGGAATGAAAGTGAAGCTGAGTGTTCAAAAATACTATCTTCAGAAAACATTTTTTTCCCAAGAATAGAGAGATAATACATAGTTTAGATCTTACAAGGCACTTGCCTTGCATGCTGCTGTGACCCCAAGTGAAAACCCAAGCACTATACATGGTCCACTGAGCATGGCCAGGAAATGATCCTTGAGCATTGCCTGTTGGTTGTGGCTCCAAACAAAAACTCTAGCTTTACTTCCATGTAGCTGATATAAGTTTATATATATGTAATATATATTATGATTAGCCCATATACTTACATGAAACTTATGTAATTTTAATTTATATGTATATGTGTGTGCATTTAAATACTATATGCATTTAAATACCTATGTGTTTTCTCCCTTTTTCTTTTCCCAGACTTGTGATCAGAGGGTTGTCATCTGTTTGCTGTGCCTACACACTCAACCCTCAGTGCTCATGAGGTTTTGTCCATCTTTAGTTCTCGTGACTCCTGGTTGTGTGCTGGATATTTCACTTTCTTTCTTTCTTTTTTTTTTTTTTTTATTTTTTTTTGGTTTTTGGGCCACACCCGGCAATGCTCAGGGGTTACTCCTGGCTGTCTGCTCAGAAATAGCTCCTAGCAGGCACGGGGGACCATATGGGACACCGGGATTCGAACCAACCACTTTGGTCCTGGATTGGCTGCTTGCAAGGCAAACGCCGCTGTGCTATCTCTCCGGGCCCATATATTTCACTTTCTGTTGCACTTCCAGGCTTAATGTATATGGGCAGCATCAGGATTCTAATCTGACCTTACACCTGCAAGGCAGTCATATTTTTGCCACTGAGCCTTTCTCTGGACCCCCAACTTGCATTTCTTGTTTTGTTTGTTTAGTTTGGGGACCACTACTGGTGACATTCAGGAGCTACTTGTGGCTCTGCACTCAAGAATTACTCCTGTATACAGGGACCATATGGGGTGCTGGGGATCGAACCTAGGTTGACTGCATGTAAGACTAGGGTCCTCCCCATTATGCTATCTCTTCAGCCCCTGTAACTTGCATTTTTTTTTTTTTTTGGTTTTTGGCCACACCCAGCAGTTCTCAGGGGTTACTCCTGGCTGTCTGCTCAGAAATAACTCCTGGCAGGCACAGGGGACCATATGGGACACGGGGATTCGAACCAACCACCTTAGGTCCTGGATTGGCTGCTTGCAAGACAAACGCTGCTGTGCTATCTCTCCAGGCCAGTAACTTGCATTTTTAAAGTTAGTAATATAAAGCACCTTTATGTTAGTTATTGCTATTTGTGGGTTATTTACAATGATGAATATATTTTTTTTCCCTTTTTTTATTATTATTTTGGGTACACTCAATTGTGCTCAGAGCTCAGAAATCACTTTTGCTGAGTGTGGAAGATTCAAACATGGGTCAGCTCTATGCAAAGCAAGTGCCTTACATGCTGTACTATGCCCTTATGGCCTTTTAGTTTTAGTTTTTGGTTTGTTTGTTCGGGGACTACACCTGACGGTCTCAGGGACTGAATCTTGGTCCATGGTATACAAGCCACATAACTTATCAACTCTACTATCTCTCTCCAGGATCACAAATATCTTTTATAGTCACTACTTTAGGATCATCAAAGTGTAAAAGATTTGAGAAGGTCTCAATACTGACCAAAGTTACATCCTTACTCATGACTGTTTATCATCATTAACACAGAGTGATCTATTTTAGTTTTTGTTTCCTTTCATTGATTTCCTTCCTTCCAGTTTTCTTCTTCCCTCCATCTCTCCATGTCTCCCTCCCTTCCTTTCTTCCCCTCCTTCCTTCCTTTCTTCCCCTCCTTCCTTCCTTTCTTCCTTTCTTTCTTTCTTTTTCTTTCTTTCTTTCTTCTTTCTTTCTTTTCTTTCTTTCTTTCTTTCTTTCTTTCTTTCTTCTTCTTTTTTCTCTTTCTTTCTTTCTTTCTTTCTTTTCTTTCTTTCTTTCTTCTTTCTTTTCTTTCTTTCTTTCTTTCTTTCTTTTCTTTCTTTCTTTCTTTCTCTTTCTTTCTTTCTTTCTTCTTTCTTTTTCTTTCTTCTTTCTTTTCTTTCTTTCTTTCTTTCTTTCTTTCTTTCTTTCTTTTTCTTTCTTTCTTTCTTTCTTCTTCTTTCTCTTTCTTTCTTTCTTTCTTTCTTTTTTTCTCTTTCTCTTTCTTTCTTTCTTTTTCTTTCTTTCTTTCTTTTCTTTTCTTTCTTTCTTTCTTCTGTCTTCTCTTTCTCCTTCCTTCCTTCCTTCCTTCTTTCTTTCTTTCCTTCTTCTCTTTTTCTTTCTTTCTTTCTTTCTTTCTTTCTTTCTTTTTCTTTCTTTTTTCTTTCTTTCTTTCTTTCTTTCTTTCTTTCTTTCTTCTGTCTTTCTCTTTCTCTCTTCCTTCCTTCCTTTCCTTTCTTCTTCCTTCCTTCCTTCCTTCTTTCTTTCTTTTTCTTTTCTTTCTTTCTTTTCTTTCTTTCTTTCTTTCTTTCTTTCTTTCTTTCTTTCTTTCTTTCTTTCTTTCTTTCTTTCTTCTGTCTTTCTCTTTCTTTCTTTCTTCTGTCTTTCTCTTTCTCTCTTCCTTCCTTCCTTCCTTCCTTCCTTTCTTCCTTCCTTCCTCCTTCTTTTTCTTTTTCTTTCTCTTTCTTTTTCTTTTCTTCTTCTTTTTTCCTTTCTTTCTTCTTTCTTCTTTTCTTTCTTCTTTTTTTCTTTCTTTCTTTCTTTCTTTTTCTTTCTTTCTTCTTTCTTTCTTTCTTTCTCTTTCTTTCTTTCTTTCTTTCTTTCTTTCTTTTCTTTTTCTTTCTTTCTTTCTTTCTTTCTTTCTTTCTTTCCTTCCCCTCCACCCCTTCTCTCTTGTCCTTTCCCCTCCCTCCACCTCTCCCCTTCCTTTCTCTCGTATCTTCTCTCCTCCTCCCTTTTTCTATTCTTTCTTCCCTCCCCTCTCCACTGCTTTCCATCTCTCCTCTGCTCTCCTCTCCTCTCTTCTCCTTCTTTCTTCTCCTTTCCCCTCTACTAGCCCCAGTTCTCTTACTAGTACCGTGAAATAGTTTAGTTCTTTCTGTGTCTTATTGCAAATACCACTCTGTACACTGATACCACTTTGTACCACTAGTGGCTTATACTTGGATATGCATTAATTACCACAAATTGAAGTGCTACATCAATGTGTTAAATGATGTTGACAAATGAAAACTATAAGAAGATATCAATTATATTAGGGAAATGGAAACAATATGCATGTTCTCTTACTATAGAAGTTTGTGCACCTGTGACATCTACAGGGCTTTTTGAAGAGTCAAGTTAGTTCCTCTGCCCAGCTCAAGCCATGGACACTTATAGTTGTTTCAGAGACCCACCTTTTTATGGAACTGGCTTAGTGCAGAGGGTTAAGGATGCTTGCCTTGCATGCAGCTGACCTGAGTTTGATCCATATCACCTATATAGCTCTCTGAGTCCTGTCATGAGTTATCCCTGAGCGCAGCTCCAGGAATAAGCCCTAAGCACTGCTGTTTATGGCCCAAATACAAACACATATTTTTAAATAAAAATGAGAGAGAAGACCATTATTCCTATAAATCACTCATTATATCCAGCATGTGCAGAGAGAAACCTGCCACCTTATGATTCAGAATGATTGAATTGAATTTCATTATTGCTAATATAGTTATTTGAAAGAGTAGGCAAATGGATTACATTTTATAAAAAATATCCCATTGAAAAGAGATGCAGCTTTTAAACCTTTGATGTGACTTAAAAATTCTTGGGAGTTTTTTTAAATACATTTATTTCTCCAACCTGCTTTCTTTTCTAATGACTTCAAAGTTTTACAAAATTAGTAATCAATGGGCACAATTTGTTTTTAGAGAAGAAACATGAAAAACTAAGCTAGTAAAAATTGTCATTTTTTTGTAGGGCTTTTTTAGTCAAACAATGCAATTTTACTCTTAGACCAATTGAAGTCTCTTCACCAGGCTGAGTACAGAAAACAAACAAAAAACATTCAAAGAAATGTTTTCTTAATGGCTCCACCCAAGGCTTAAAGCTCTTATCAATCTTAATGTGGAACAAGACAGAAATGGAGTCTCTTCCAAGAGCTCTATTTGCTCTGCTGAAACACAGCATTAACAGCCAAGAAGACCACAAGAATAGACATTTTTGTTTTTTATTTGGAGGACTCCCTGCTTTGAAATATTGTTTTTTGAGATTATTGTTGTTTTTTTTTTGGGGGTCACACCAGATGGTGTTCAGAGAACCATAAGAAGTGCTGGAGATTACAGGAATCAGCCACAGGCATGCAAAGCCCGAACCTCTATACAATATCTCTGGCTCCTAAATTGTTTGCAGTTTAAAATTAATTTGCAATTTAAATTGGTTACAATTTAAAATTAATTGATATTATTTTTAGTTTCCCTTTCCTCTGCCCCTTTTAGCTATGATCGCTATTGTTTTGATAACCAGGAGTTGCCTTTCTGGCTGGCTGTGCTGCCAACACAGATGTGCTTGATGGAGGTGCCTGCTGACGACAGTGCTTCAGCATCTTTAGTATGGAGCATGTGCCCCATAAGAGTGCCCAGGCATCAAATCTGCAGCCTTGTTCTTGTAAAGCAGGAGCACTTACCACTGAGCCATAATCATGTTCTCATCTGTTGCATTGACTGTTGTTTCCTCTCCCTAAATTCCTGTGTGTGGTGCTCTGTGAAAACCCTGCTACTCTTTCTTGATATTCAGCAGTGTCCTCAGATCAAACCCTGCAGGAAGTCAGGCATGGTACAAAGAAAAGTAGGCTGGAATTTGAGTGGGTGCTTAAGCCCCTTTCCTGTTTGGCCTAGAGAAGGTGTTACCTCTGCTCATAGAGGTTTTCCAAGCTTGCTGGAAGCATGAGTCCTATTCTTGGCCCCATTTTCTATGTTTCCAACCCTCAGAGCCTTTTCTTGGTTCTTTTTCAGTGGGTAGTTTTTTCCTTGGACCTAAGAACTGTGCTATTTCTTGGTAGGAAATAACAATAATGTTTTACTAGGGGATTCTGGAGAGCAAACAAAAGTTAATATTTGCATAAAAGAAGACTTTGTAAGGAACCAAATAAAAATTTAACCTTGATAGTTTTCAGTAAGTTTATTTCTTGTTGTTTTCTAGGCAGTTTCTACAGTCATATATCCCAAATTATTGGGTTTATTTTTCTACACTGCGATATGGAAATAGTTACTGGGTGCAGAAACAGAACTAGCGCTCAAAAGCCTGAAGGGATTTGAGTCAGGCTTGATATTGCAGGGCAAGTTTACAGGAAAATCAGAGAATTCTTTGAAGGTATAAAGAGTTTCTTTAGTAAAGTGGATTGCTTTGTAAAAGAAAAGTTCTCATCTGTCCTTTATTCATATATCTGCCAACATAGAGGAAAGCAAATAACTTAAATAATAGTTGTCATGATCTAGCATGGCAGATGCACTAGAAGAAGGAGCAGAGACTTTAGTGTTGGAAAGGTCTGGAGCAAATGCTGGTCCAGAGCTCCCCTTTTCTCATTGGCAAAGACTGTCTACTTGATATCATTCTGATAATTAAGTGGATGCTGCTGGATTTTCCTCAAGAGGTGTCTAATCAGTGGTGATATATTACACAGAGATTTATCATAGAGCTGACTCAGAAGGCCAGAGCACAGTTTCCACATATGGGAGCGCAGAGTTCCATTCTTGGCACTTCATATTTCCCAGAGCACTGCTGGTAGCAAATTTTAAGGAAGCAAATTGCCAGTACTTGAGCATTGTTAGTGGTAACCCACAAATAAACAAACAAAAATAGAGTATAAATTTTCTGTATTTTCTTCATGTGTACTGATCCATGAAAATACAAGGCAAATATTATAGGATGATTTATGCATCATCTAAAAATAAGGGAAATCTTGTTCAGAGCTTCTTCTATGTCCTCAAGCCTGCTCCATTATCTCTCCCTGTTTAAGTCTCTTTACCCTCAGTTCTTAACTCCTTAGGAATGGAGACTGTCCCCCTACCCCAGTAAGCTACCACCAGGCTCTTAAAGTGAAAGAACACCCTCTCAGTCTCACATCATTTGCCTTGGCAAGAAGCTGCAACCACCACTTCTGCTGACTTATCCTTGAGGCCCTTTATCTCCTACCCTCCTTCAATGTGTACTGTTGCATGCTACCAGATTCAGCTCCAGAGGGACACCCAGCTCGAGGACACTACCTGATCCCTTACTGCTGCAAACAGTTTCTTCGACTCAGTAAGGCCATGGTGTGGGATGAAAATGTGCCCTGGATCTTATTCCCCCCAAGACAATATCAAAAGACTTAATGGTGATATATATTTTCTTTGTATGTTTAATTTTTTAATAATTATACTCTTAGTGTGTTTATTTTCAAATGTAAAGGTAGCCTCTCTGCCCCTCCCCCCTTTTTTACTTGTTTTGTTTCTGCTTAGCACAAAATTCTAGTAGAATTTATCTTGCCTGGATAAAAATTCAGGTAAAAACCAGGGCACAGAGATTGTATAGCTTGTCATTTTTAACCCCCAAATGCACCAACAGTATAATATGGCATCATTCCTTTTTGCATAGACATACTGAAATGGGGAAATCTTTTTTTTTTTTTTTTTTTTTTTTGGCCACACCTGTGACACTCGGGGGTTACTCTTGGCTATGTGTTCAGAAATTGCTCCTGGCTTGGGGGACCATATGGGATGTCAGGGTATCCAAATGTGGTCTGTCCTAGGCTGTTGCACTCAAGACCGATGCCTTATCACATGCGCCACCTCTCTGGCCCCAAGAAATGGGGAAATCTTATGTATAGAAACAAGTTCTTATCTATTAAGGATAAGAACTCATAAATTTTATAATACTTGGGTGCCTTCTACCCTGAACATTTGTCATGGGGACTCAAGTTAGACCTCATGTGATTGGACATCAACCATCCAACCCCAAACCCCAGGTCCCAACCTTAGAACTGGCACAGTTTTCTGTAACAGGAAGTAAACTCCCTCCAGGAAAGTTGCTAATGCCGCTCTGGCACCATCTTGCACCAGGGTAGGTTTATATGACATCCTGAAGATGAGGAAATGTTGCAAGTCAGCCCCTGAAGAGGTTGACTGATGAGGTCTTTCCCCTCCAGCTCGGAGCACGCGTCTGCCACCCTGTTCAGCCGGCGGTTCTGAGGTGAAGCGGCGGGTAAACAGCTCGCTTGTGGAAATACTAGCTTTATTCGGTGGACAAGACTGAAGTCCAAAGCCTCAGCATCAGTTCCAGCCAAAAGCCCCTCGCCTTCCACAGACCCTTGTTTTTATCCCCCAGAATCAGGTACCACTCAATGGTGGGATCAGATACCACCCAATGGTGGAAACAGAATCAGGTACCACTCTAGGGTGGGGGCAGAATGCCAGGTCACACACTAGGGTAGGACACAATCACCGATCAGGGTAGGGTCAGTAACATAATAATCCCATAAAATGTTTACATACACAACAAGGAAACAGAATCGGTGGCAAGGCAAGTGTTTTTTTGCTGAACTTTACCCTCAGACCCTTAGTAGTTTGTTAACAGCTCTTTGTACTTCCTTAGTTGTGGCACTGCCATAGACCTTTCTTGAGCTCAAAGTCCAGAGTCCACTTTTAAAATTATAGACATAATTTATTTTATTATTATTATTATTATTATTATTTTGGTTTTTGGGTCACACCTGGCAGCGCTCAGGGGTTACTCCTGGCTCTATGCTCAGAAATCCCTCCTGGCAGGCTCGGGGCACCATATGGGATGCTGGGATTTGAGCCACCACCCTTCTGCATGCAAGACAAATTCCTTACCTCCATGCTATCTCTCTGGCCACCATTATTTTAGATCTTCTAAATATCTTTTCATTGAACTTCATTATTTTTAGAATTATATCACTTCTGTCTATCTCAAGTATTGACACAGATTCTGTGTGTGTGTACAACAATGTCACAGATGAGACTTTTCTAAACAATTTATTCGACCCCTTGATATGTATGAGTTGTAATTTTTTTTTTTTTTTTTTTTGGTTTCTGGGTCACACCCAGCAGTGCTCAGGGGTTACTCCTGGCTCCAAGCTCAGAAATCACTCCTGGCAGGCACGGGAGACCATATGGGATGTTGATATTTGAACCAATGACCTTCTGTATGAAAGGCCTTACCTTCATGCCCCGAGTTGTAATTTTTATTTAAAAACTTGTATAACAAGAATTGTTTCAATATATTAGCAATAATACGAGGAAAATAGTTTTTTCATTTTCCTCTGTTTTTTTCATCTAAAGAAATGAAATCTTTATGTGTCATGTTTCAGATCTCAGGACATATTTAGAACTCGACAAACACTGTTCAAAATTTTTTTAACAAGTGCATTGTTTTACTTCCTCCCTTTGGCCATTGTTGTCAATGTTATTATTTTGCTTCTGTACATGCCTGGCTACAGAACTCTCAAACATGCAGACACACTGTTCACTGAGGCTGCATTCCTCTGTGATTTATTTTTGCTTGGGAAGGGAGCACACTCTACAGTGCCTTGGGGCTACTCCCTGCTCAGATATAACTCTGAATTCCTGAATGAGAACTCAATCAGTGATATAGACCTCAGTCTGTTGAGCTTTGCACTCCTTAACATACTAATTGAAACACACAAGTGATGGGTGTGATGCTCCTCAGAGGCCATTGCTGTGTTCACACAAATATAAGTGCCAGGACACTTTCTGTCTGAGGCATCTATACATCACTTTTTTTGTTTGCTTTTATGTCAGTTCTCTGGGTTAATCCTGACTCTGTGTTCAAGCATCATTTTAACCGCAGTGACTGGCATGTTATGTACAACACCAGGTTGTCTATAGCCAGGTATGTTTGTATTTACACAGACCTGCTATGTACAAACAAATTTCTTACAGCTCTTCAGAAATGCCAGACTTAACACCAAGCTACCTGTATTGTGTTCAGCACATGTGGAAACCAGGAATTTGAACTTGTGCCCATATGATTCAAGGCAGGTGTACTAAAACACTGTATGATTTCTCTGCGCTCTAACTTATTATTTATTATTTGGGTTTTTTTGGGAGAACACACCCTGAGGTGCTCAGGGGTTACTCCTAAGTGCAGAGCCAGGAGTATGGGATCATATGGAATGTTTGGGATCAAATCTGGGTTGGCAGCTTCCAAGGCAAGCATCTTACCAACTATACTATCTCACCACTGCTAACCTTATATTTATTTATTTATTTATTTATTTATTTATTTATTTATTTATTTATTTTCGTAGTTTTTGGGTCACACCCAGCAGTGCTCAGGGGTTTTTCCTGGCTCCGTGCTCAGAAATTGCTTCTGGCATGCACGGGGGACTATATGAGACGCCGGGATTCGAACCGATGACCTTCTGCACGAAAGGTAAATGCCTTACCTCCATGCTATCTCTCCAGCCCCTAACCTTTTATTTTTAATAACAATGACAAATATTTACAAATCAATTTCTATATGTTCACTTATAGGTTTTACCCAAATCACTTACTTAGACATGGTCCTTGGAGTCTAGGTTAGGAGATTAAGTCTTTGATGAGTATAGAAAAATATAAAGAACATAGAGCCAAAGTGATAATACAGTGGGTAGGACACTTACTTTGCACATGGCCATTCTGGGTTTGATTCCAGGCATCTCATGTAGTACTTCGAGCATCTCCAGGAGGGCAGAGCCAGGAGTAAACCCTGATTATTGCTGCATCTGCACCCCCCCTCCAAAAAAAAGCACCAAAAATAAAACAAACAAAAAAAGAAAATGAAGGATAAAATCTGAAAGAAAAAGAAGTGGCTATGGTTTTTGGGCCAAACCCATTTGACGCTCAGGGGTTATTCCTGGCTATGCGCTCAGAAATCGCCCCTGGCTTGGGGGAACCATATGGGACACCGGGGGATCTAACCGATGTCTGTCCTACGCTAGCGCTTGCAAGGCAGACACCTTACCTCTAGCGCCATCTTCCTGGCCTCGATTTTTAAGAATTAAATTTTATTTGTAATTTGGCCACACTCTGTGGTGCTGAGGACTTAATCTCTCTTTTTTTTTTATTTTGTTGGTTTTTTTTTTTTGGGGGGGTGGTCACACCCAGCAGTGCAGAGGGGTTACTCATGGCTCTATGCTCAGAAATCGCTCCTGGCAGGCTCAGGGGACTATTTGGGACACGGGGATTCAAACCACCGACTTTCTGCATGCAAGGCAATATGCCTTTACCTCCATGCTATCTCTCCGGCCCCAGAGGATTACTCTATTCCATGTTCAGTGCTTACTCTTGGTAGTAATTGGGACTGTATACAACTCTGCACATCAAAACCAGGTTGTCTGGGGTCAGAGAGATTTCACAGTGGGTAGGGCATTTGCCTTGCACATGACTGACCTGGGTTCAATCTCCCGTATCCTTCAAGCACTGCCAGGAATGACCTTTGAGCTCTGATCCAGAAGTAACCTCTGAGCACCACCAGGAGTGGCTCAAAACCAAACCAAAACCAAACCAAACCATGTTGTCCATGTAAAAGGTCAGTACCCTACCTGCTGTACTATCATTTCTGAAGCCCTAGGGGCTAATTTTGAGGCAAATTTTGTGTACTACTTACCACTGATAGGAAATTTGCCTTTTGATTAACATTTTACTTGGGTTCCATATTGTTTTATAAATTGTGTAAGTAAAAGTAAAAGTAAAAGTAGAGAAAGTTTATTTAAACATTATCCTTTGGACTTGTAAAGGAAGAAGAAAACTAAGGGTTGGATATAAAACAAAACCAGCTATAATATGAGTGTGCATATAATACAGACCATGTATTAAAGCAAAAGGGATTATATAGAAATTAAGTTGCATATCTTACTTTTGGCTGAGCCCAGTTTGTCCCCAGCCCAGTAGCTCTCTAACATGGCCAAATCATACTGTCTCCTCAGACTCTTGCATTGAACCATCAGCAGATTGGCTAAGAATTTCCATGAGAGGCCCCTGGCTATGTGAGCATCACTTGTGAGCCCCCATTCCTAAAGAAAGACCATGTTTTTGAAGACTCAGTCACAATCTGGCTTTAACTTTCTTTTTTCTTTTTCTTTTTTTTTCTTTTTTTTTTTTTTTGGTTTTTGAGCCATACCCGGTGATGCTCAGGGGTTACTCCTGGCTATGCGCTCAAAAGTTGCTACTGGCTTGGGGGACCTTATGGGACGCCAGGGGAATCGAACCGCAGTCTGTCCTAGGCTAGCGCAGGCAAGGCAGCCACCTTACCTCTAGTGCCACCGCCCGGCCCCTGGCTTTAACTTTCTAGTAGCAAATATGTGAAGAGGAAGTTGACCAATTACGCTTTCTAGTGTCCACAGGATAGGAAGAATCCTTATTGTTCATGAAAAGTCTCACTTTTGGGGGAACAGAAAATTAGGAGAAATTGCTCCTGGAAATTTACTACAAAGAGGAAATTGTGATATGATATGTTCTGTATCCTTGAAAACACCTTACAGTCCATGTATGTCATTACAAAGATGACTTTCATAGGTTTCTTTTCTTTCTTTCTTTCTTTCTTTCTTTCTTTCTTTCTTTCTTTCTTTCTTTCTTTCTTTCTTTCTTTCTTTCTTTCTTTCTTTCTTTCTTCCTTCCTTCCTTCCTTCCTTCCTTCCTTCCTTCCTTCCTTCCTTCCTTCTTCCTTCCTTCCTTCCTTCCTTCCTTCCTTCCTTCCTTCCTTCCTTCCTTCCTTCCTTCCTTCCTTCCTTCCTTCCTTCCTTCCTTCCTTCCTTCCTTTCTTTCTTTCTTTCTTTCTTTCTTTTCTTTCTCTTTCGTTTTTCTTTTTCTTTCTTCTTCCTTCCTTTAATTATCTTTATCTTTTTTTTTTTTTTGGTTTTTGGGCCACACCCATTTGACGCTCAGGGGTTACTCCTGGCTAAGTGCTCAGAAATTGCCCCTGGCTTGGGGGACCATATGGGACGCCGGGGGATCGAACCGCGGTCCGTTCCTTGGCTAGCGCTTACAAGGCAGACACCTTATCTCTAGCGCCACCTTCCCGGCCCCTAATTTTCTTTATCTTTTATTCTCTTTTCTTTTTCTTTTCTTTTCCTCCTTACTTTTCCTTTCTTTCCTCCTTTTCATCATTCTTCCTTCCTTCCTTTTTCTTCTTTCTTTCTCTCTCTCTTTCTTCCTTTCTTCCTTCCTTCTTTCTTTCTTTCTTTCTTTCTTTTTTCTTCTTTCTTCTTCCTTCCTTTAATTTTTTCTTTATCTTTTATTCTCTTTTCTTTTCCTTCCTTACTTTCCTCTTTCTTTCCTCCCTTTACATCATTCTTTCTTCCTTTCTTTCTTCCTTCATCTTCTTTCCTCTTCTCCCCTCCTCTCCTTTCCTTCCCCGCTCCATTTCCTTCTCCACACCCAACAGTAGCCAGAACTTATCCTAGTCTCTGCATCAAAGTAGCATTCTTGGTAGGGTGAGGGGTCCAATACAGGATATTGCATCCAGATAAGCCACCTGCAAACAAGTGCCCTCAAAATTATACGAGCTCTTCAGAGATAGTGGACTTTGTTTGGTTGTTTGTTTTTGGGCCATACCCATTTGATGCTCAGGGGTTACTCCTGGCTATGAGCTCAGAAATCGCTCATGGCTTGGGGGGACCATATGGGACACCTGGGGATCGAACCGCGGTCAGTCCTACACTAGCACTTGCAAGGCAGACACCTTACCTCTAGCGCCACCTTCAGGCCTCACATAGTGGATTTTTTAAAGATCTATATAGGCTGATGGCAACCTGTGCCAGCTGGCCTGGTGGGGCTTCACAGGTTGAAATGCAGTTCAGTTTGCTGCTTCTCAGTGGATCTAGTTATCTAGTTCCTTCTGGATGTAGATGTCAAAGAAAGCTACACAATGTAAGGACGAATTGTAAATATGGCATTTGATGAAGCCTAGAGAGACAAAATAGACATTTTCAAAAAGTAGGTTGAGGACATGAGTAATACCAACCAAAGGCAGGAAAGGTCCTTTGAGGGAAAAGTAAGTAGTTCACGTGGAAAGAGCCAAATTTCTCAGCAGTCTACACTTTAGCTTGGCCTAAAAAACTCCACTCCCAAAGAAGTAGATTTCTTCAGTTTGGGCTGGCCCTGGGCATCATATTTTTAAAACTCCCTATGTGCAGCTTGGTCTGGGAATACCAAGCTAAATTGCGTGCTCTCAGGTGAGGACGGTGGTTTGGCTGGTACTGTCTGGTTTGGCCTTGAAGGTTTTGAAGTGTGAAAGGTAAACTGGGCCAGGTGTGGAAGGTTCTGAATCCTGAGCTGAGGAAAATAGCTCCTCAAGGCCCCTCAAGGGCAAGGACGGGCCATTTATCCTAGCACAGCAACCTAACGTTTCTGTTAATTGCTTTTATAAATTATAACATTTGCTCCTTTAGTGCTACTAGATTGCCTTACATTTTATAACTTGGGTTTTCAGGAACAACTGTATTTCTATTTTTTTTTTTTTTAGGTACGCAGACTGTCCTTCTAAAATGTGCACTTTCTCCTCTCATCACCTTCACAGATCCTAACCATGGTCTATACTCGCAACTTGTGGGTCTTGCTATGTGTTTCCTTTCCCTCTGGACATAAAAAGGCTTTTGTGTTATTCTATCAATATTCTAGTCAGCAATTTTAGTGCCCAGGTGATGAAATTACAGAATATTTCAGGTAAAGCAATCACATGATTTTCTTGATTTCTTTTAACCATATTTTGAGAAGAAATATGATGTCTAATAATAAATCATCCAGACACAGCATAGCACTCTTGGCAATTTTAGTAAAATTTGTGTCTCCTGAGTTTACTAATGAAAATGAATGGGGCAACTTCTAGGTTCCCACAAACTTTCCCAAACCTTTGCTACTCCTCAACAGACAGCAGCTGTAATTGAATAGAATGCTGAGATTGATGCTAGGATGAAAGGTGGTGAGCTATGAAGGCAGCTGAAAACTTAGATCCTTAAAAACTATGAAAGAAAGGCCATTGAAGTAGAATATTGGGGACTTTTTGTTGGTTGCTTTGTTTATTGTGTGTCCAGGGCTAATGATACTAATTAAATCAGAAGGCATGAATGGAAATAAAAAGCCATTCAAGAAAAAATAATAACGCATCAGGAGTGGCTTTGTTAGGTGATATCTAAGTGATTTCATCCTTCCCCAAACCCTGCACACCCAGGCTGTGGAAATGAAATTCTTCTGAGCAGAGGTCATACTCAGTGTTCATGCTATTGTATTATATTGGTCGTGGAACTAGAGGACTAGAGATGAAGTACTGTAAGCTCATAAAAATATAGTAGTATATAAGTATAAATAAATAGTGGTATATAGGTGATTGGGAAATCTTTAAAATAGAAACAATTATCTGAGTTGAATATTTGTCAAATATTTTTATACATGTTGTACAAAAGTAATAAATTGTATATACTGGAACATTTCCAAGAGCAATACTGAAAATATCTAGTTGCATCTAAAAGGCATGTGTATTACAATTATTATTTTAATCTGGACAAGGTTCGACCTCACCTCACACCTCTGTTACACAATGGTAGTCCAGCTTAGTTATGTGGCAAATCAAAAAGAATGTAGTGGGGAGAGAAACTGAACTCATTTTCACTGACTTCTTTTTTCTGAGAAACTCTTTTCTCAGTAAATGTTCGTTTAGTATCTCCCATACCCTAGTACCAAGACACTAGTTGAAGAGCTTTCATGTGCTAGTAGAAGAAATTGTGAGAAAAAGTATCCAGTTTATGGATTAGGAAAGACTTTTAGAAAAATGTGAGACAAATTTAGAGAAATGAATGAGTGGTCAGAGAGAATGAAATGATGTAGGCAATGAGAGTACTATATTTAGAAAAATTAAAGGCTGGAAAAATAATAGTGAATTTAGTTAAGCTTTTAGATTCTCCTGAGAGGGAATTGTATCAAGAGATGACATGAGAATAGATGGAAATGCACTTTGGAAGAGCTTCGATAGCTACTTTGGGGAGTACTGACTTCATGCTTAGACAGGAGCTAGGGTAGGCTATACGTTTCAAAAATGGATGGCATGCTCAGAGGTTATTTTAGAAAGATCCCTGACTGCTAGGGGAAAAACAGATTAGAGTTAGGAAAATAAATTTGCTCTCTAAGCTTATAGGAACTGTGATATTTCAGCATCCTGCAAGATTTTGACATAAGTGGACCAGAGCCTATTCTGCATGCTAGTCCATATGATGGCAGTTATAACCAAAAGAATAAACTAGTAGTTTTTTTAATATAAATTAATTTATTTAAAGACCATGTATCACATAGTTGATTATAATAAATTTGTTTCCAGGTAAGTAGGAGTGCTATTTTTAAAAAAGAAAAAAAGGGGGGACCAGAGTGATTGCACAGTGAGTAGGGCATTTGCCTTGCACATGGCTGACTAGAGTTAAATCCCCAGCATTCCATGATCCCCTGAGCCTGCCAGGACTGATTTCTGAGTGCAGATCCAGGAGTAACCCCTGAGCGCTGCTGGGTATGATCCCCCATAAAAAAGAAAAAAAAAGAGAAAAAATAAATGAGAAAATGTGTGAAAATTATTTCATCTAATAATGAGATCAAAAAGTTATTGACAGAAGGCTTAGTAGCTCTTGTTGCTAATTGATCATTGTGTTTATTTTGTTTCTAAACATTAGGTGGCTTCAGATACATATTAGCATCTAAATTTTGTGATTCTATGGTAATGACAGTATTAAAATAATTTGAGATGTCACAGAATTCCAAGAATAGAGTAGGAATTCCCAGCATTATTGTGGGATGTGCTTTTGGCTGTTATGGCTTCAGGAGTATGAAAAGGCCAAGGAATATGAGGTGTGTGTGTGTGTGTGTGTGTGTGTGTGTGTGTGTGTGTGTATGTGTGTGGTGAGAAGAGAATGCCCACACTTACTCCAAAAAAGTTCTGGTGATGTCAGCCCAAATACAACATACCTGGAGTATGGCCAGATTGGAGAACTGTAGAGGAATGATGAAGTAGGGCCATTGGCTAAGTGGCAATTAATGATGATGGTGGCAGCAGGTGAGACTTTGTCAGGACAGAGACTTGGTCCACTAACTCCTCTTAAGATTGTCAGCTTTCAGCTGCATGGCCAGTGTACCCAAGATTTTTTATGGCTTATTTTACATTTGTGAGTCTATGGAACTAGCCAAATGCAGATATGATTTTGTTCACAACTAACCCCATCTTTGTGTTCCTGGTGATGTTTGAGGAAACACATGATATTGGGGATTGAACATATATTTCCTGAAGAAAATATACACTAAAGTGCTTTAATTTATTTTATAAGGCTATAATACAATACCTTAACATTGTAAGATAGCAGTGGTCTCAGTGGAGAAAATGAAAATTCATGTAT
Organism: Suncus etruscus; assembly: GCF_024139225.1. Taxonomy (NCBI): domain Eukaryota; kingdom Metazoa; phylum Chordata; class Mammalia; order Eulipotyphla; family Soricidae; genus Suncus; species Suncus etruscus. Next base: position 135,539,808 of record NC_064851.1, read on the forward strand.
TATTGGAATATTACTCAGGTGTGAATATATAAGATTGCAAAACTTTTGTTGTGACTTTTATTGAGATCAAAGTTCAACAATAATAAATACTTTAGCAAACCAAATCCAGCACTTTATCTAAAAGATCATACATCATGACCAAGTGGGTTTCATCCCAGAAATGCGAGGTTGGTTCAATATACACAAATCAACCAACATCATACATCACATCAATAACAAGAAAGACAAAAAACACATGATCATATCAGTCGATGCAGAGAAGGAGTTTGACAAAATACAACACCCTTTCATGTTGAAAACAGTCAGCAAAATAGGGTTAGAAGGAACCTTCCTCAAGATAGTTACAGCTATCTATGAAAAGTCCACAGCCAACATTATCCTTAATGGTGAAAAACTAGAAGCATTTCCACTAAAGTCAGGAACTAGGCAAGGCTGTCCACTCTCTCCACTCTTATTCAATATAATCTTAGAAGTCCTAGCAATAGCAATCCGACAAGAGAAGGGAATCAAAGGAATCCAAATTGGGAAAGAGGAACTCAAACTATCTCTTTCTGCAGATAATATGATGATATACATAGAAAACCCTAAAGAGCCCACAGTAAAACTCCTAGAAACAATTAATCAATACAGCAAAGTGGCTGGATACAAAGTCAATACACAAAAGACTGTAGTGTTTCTCTATACAAATAATGAAGTTGAGGAGAGAGAGATTAAAAATACAACTCCATTTAAAATAGTATCAAAAAATATAAGGTACCTAGGAATCAACCTTACAAAGGAAGCAAAGTACCTATACCAGGGAAACTTCAAAAAACTGCAGAAAGAAATTGAAGAGGATCTAAGGAAATGGATGAACATCCCATGCTCATGGGTAGGTAGAGTCAACATAGTCAAAATGACTATCCTACCAAAACTACTATATAGATTTAATGCAATCCCGATCCAAATTCAGACACCATTCTTTAAAGAATTAAAACAATCAATCATAAAATTCATCTGGAACCACAAAAGACCCAGAATAGCCAAACACATATTGAAAAACAAGAAGCTGGGGTGGTATCTCTTTACCTAACTTGAAACTATACTATAAAGCCATAGTGATCAAAATAGCATGGTACTGGAACAAAGACAGGACCTCAGACCAGTGGGTTAGAACAGAATTTCCAGACATAAACCCCCAGATATACAGTCTACTAATATTTGATAAAAGAGCCAAGAACTTGAAATGGAACAAAGAAAGTCTTTTCAACAAATGGTGTTGGTACAACTGGAAAACTACATGTAAGAAATTGAAAATTGACCCATACCTCACTCCTTATACAAAAGTCAACTCAAAATGGATCAAAGACCTTGAAATCAGACCCAAATCTATAAAGTTTATTGAGAATAAAATAGGTAGAACACTCGAAGTCCTGTATATCAAAAAGGTCTTCGAGGATGGAGCACCAATAGCAAGAACTTTAGTGTCAAACATAAACAAATGGGATACATCAAACTAAAAAATTTCTGCGTGGCAAAAGAAACCTTACTTAACACAAGAAGACATTTAATTGGGAAAATAATCTTTTCACTCAATATATCAGATAAAGGGCTGATATCCAGAATATACAAAGCACCCAGAAAGCTGAGCCCCCCAAAACCAAATAAAGTCATAAAAATGGGAAGACGAAATGAATAGACTCTTCTCTGAGGAAGACCGGAAGATCGCCAAAAAACACATGAAAACATGCTCACCTTCACTCATCATCAGAAAAATCCAAATCAAAACAAAAATGAGGTACCACCTTACACCAGTGGAATGGCTCATATAAAAAATAATGGGAGCAGTCCTGTTGGCAGGGATGCAGAATGAAAGGCACTCTCATCCACTGCTGGTGGGAATGCCCCCTAGTCCAACACCTATGGAGAACAGTCTGGAGAGTGCTCAAGGAACTCAGAATTGAGCTGCCATTTGACCCAGCAATTGCTCTCCTAGGAATTTACCCCCAAATCGGAAGGACATTAATCTCAAAGTATGTGTGCACCCCGCTATTTATCACAGCACTCAGTATAATAGCCAAGTCTTGGAACCAACCTTGATGTCCAACAACAGCTGAATGGATCATTAAGATGTGGTATCTATCCACAATAGAATACTGCATGGCAGTCAGAAATGATACAATCATGGACTTTGCAGCAACGTGGATGATCTTATAACATATTATGTTAAAAGAAGTAAGCCAGAAGATGAAAGATAAACACAGAATGATAGCACTATTCTGAAACACCTAGAACATACGCCATATATACAACTAATACTCAATGATAAAATAACAAGGTTTAACTCGGTAGAAACTCCAAATACTGTAAAAGTCAACATATACTGGGGAGTAGTGCCCAAATCACATGAAAGAGGAACAACACAAACTTTTTTTTTTTTTTTTTTTTGGTTTTTGGGCCACACCCGGCAGTGCTCAGGGGTTACTCCTGGCTGTCTGCTCAGAAATAGCTCCTGGCAGGCACGGGGGACCATATGGGACACCGGAATTCGAACCAACCATCTTAGGTCTTAGATTGGCTGCTTGCAAGGCAAACACCTCTGTACTATCTCTCTGGGCCCAACAACACAAACTCTTAACTACACATTATACCATAAAGAAAATAACAACAGCAAAAACAGCAGCAAAGAGAGAACAGGTATGTAATCAGCCTTTTACTACAAAGGCCGATAATAATCTCTTAGAGATCCTAAACAGGACTACAGGTAGAGATTACCATGGGAAATCACTGACTCCAATGGAAGCATTTCAAAATTATATGATTTAATGCCTTAATCTTACTATATCTAAAATAACCTCTCAGCTTTTCTGTCCACAGGTGAACGTTCTTGGATACAAAGGGTGGACAACTTAAAATGGCACCTCTGGACACAGTCACATGAGATACCATACCCAGCTTGTGATATGAAGAGGTCTCGATAAAAACTCTTTAACATACCCCTTATTTCTAGATTATACCTTCTTAAAGGATCTGAAGTACGTGACCAGCCAGATCACTGAAGCAACAACTGTGACCTACAGATTTGTACTACAGGGCCTACTCATTGAACACATTCAAGCAAAGTAGCATTCCTTTGCTCTTTTCTCTTCTTTTCTGACTATTTTTTCTTCTTTTTCTTTTTAATCTTATTTGCTCTTTTCTCCTTTTCTGCCCCTTCCATATACTTCCCCTTTTCCCCCTGTTAGAAATCCGACTATCCCTTCTCCCCTCAATCTCATCCAGATTTCCCACCTTATTAAAACACTTTACCCTCAGTTCTTAATCTATTAGGCATCAAGACTGACCTCCTACCCCAACGAACCAGTATCCAGCACCCAATTGAAGGGACACCCACTCAAACCCACATCTCATCCCCGGCAAGAAAAGACAATCAACACCCCTGCTGACTCACACACTGTGGCCCTCCTTACCAACTCTTCCTAATGCGGACTGTTGCTTGATACTGGACTTAGCTCTAAAAGGACTCTCAATGTAAGAACTCTACCCAAGACCTCCCTGCCGCAAATCTTTTGCCAATCTCAAGAAGGTCAGGGTGTGTGATGAAAAGGCGCCCGGGAACCCACACCCCCCAATAAAAATCTCAAAAGTCAATGGGGAAACCTATAGTTCCATCATAAGTATAAGCCTTGTATAACACTACCTCTTTACCTACTCTTCTCCAAATATAAGGAAGTCTCCTGCATCACTTTGTTCCTTTAATTAATTTTTTATTTCATTTTTATTATTATTAAATTTTTTTCTTTTTACATACATTTTATCTCTATTTTTATCTTTTTTGTGTGTGTGACTTGCTTCTGTTTTCTTCTCTTTCCATCCCCAAATGCACCAGCAATATAATGTAGCACCTTTTCTTCCTGCAAAGGCACACTAAAAAAAAGGGGTAAGATTACATATAAAAACAAGCTCTTATCTACTAGGGATAAGAACTCATATCTTTTTACACACAGTGGCATCTCCCACCTTGAGTATATGTCACGTGGACACAACTTAGACCCCAGTCAGGGGTCCTCAAACTTTTTAAACAGGGGGCCAGTTCACTGTCCTTCAGACTGTTGGAGGGCCAGATTATAGTAAAAACAAAAATTATGAACAAATTTCTATGCACACTGCATATATATTATTTAGAAGTGAAGAAACAAAATGGGAATAAATACAATATGTGGCCTGTGGGCCGTAGTTTGAAGACTCCTGCTAGACGCAGACCGTCCAGCCTGGAACCCTGTATCCCAGGCATAGAAATGACACAGTTTTTTATAACAGCTACAGGAACCAAATCCCATCTGGGACATCCTTAATACTGCTCAAACACCAACATGGCCCAGCTCTAATATGATATCCTGACAATGAGGAAATTGGGAGCAACTTGACCTAAGAGCAGGTTATCCTACGTCACTAGCTAATGATAAGACAAAATCAGAAGACTTGTCACCCTTTGGTCTGTGCAAAAGCCAAGATCCCGATCTACAGATGACTGGCTGATAAAACTATGACTGGACAGTATGTATCCTGGGACCAATAAAAAATTCCTAGTCTAGGGTTTGATCCACGACCTACACAACAACCATGATCTCTAATTCCAGAGGTCTGACTGAGATAGTAGCAACTGAATGGGTCTTCTGGTAACATAATGAAGACGCTATTCCAAGCTCTATCCTAGGATCATCACAAGGACCAAGACCACCAATCACAGAAGATGTACTAAAATGACACTAAGGGAACAGCACTTCTAGAACCACAAAGAAAGACTTCACCATATGTTCCATCTTTGACCTGTGCAGAGACCGAGATCTCTAGATACAGAGACCTGACTTTACCACCCAGGATGGAGCAGAAGTCTCCCATACACCACAAAAGCACCAATGGGAGAGAAAATGAACTAGAAAGGACTCTATAGTTAATCCCATGACAACATACTCCAAGGATGGAGAAACCCTGTATCTCTTAGGCCAAGGGAATTCTATTTTGAATGACCCCAAAGTTTACTGTGCCTATGCAGAAGGGGAAAAAAATTAAAAAATTTAAAAAAAAGAGACAAAAAGCACAAAATAATCTTTTTTTTAAAATCTATCTAGCTTTTGTCAATTTCTTTGATTTGGTGTGGATATTGAACTGGTTGTCTCCATTTTTATTTATTTATTTATTTATTTTTTATTTCTTCTTTTCTCTTCTTCTGTTTTGTGCTCTGTCATGTTTTTTATCTCAAGACCATGGCAAGTATGTGGTGCCTATCTTTATTGCTGTAGTGCTCACTGGATATTTTATTTGATACTTCTTTTTATACGTTGTAGTGTTTTACCTTCTTTTTCCCTTTCGTCTCTCGAACCGAGGATGAGAGCCTCTAGAAGGACTGCCCATTTTCGGCATATTTGATTTTTAACCCATCTTATTACTTTCCTCTTCTTCAAACAAAACCACATAACTTTAACTATCTAGTCCCACCTACCAATTAGAGAGGGATGTAATGGAGGTACTATGACCAAACAGTTGTAAGATCACTAAGTAGTAAGCTAGGCACAGAGGGAACCAGTCATTCTAGCAGCCCTGGGGGTGAGCGTGTAGGCTATGGGAGGCAGGATGGGAACAGAGGTGGAGGGAGGACAATTCGGTGGTGGGAATTCCCCTGACTCAATGTTAATATGTACCTAAAATATTACTGAGAACGATATGTAAGCCACTATGATTAAAATAAAAATTATAATAAAAAAGGAAATTTACATCCATTTCTTTTGCCTGCTAAATAAACATACAAGGAATGTTTGTCTGAATAAAAACTAATAAATACTTATCAAGTGGCCACCATATGGCAGGCACTGATCTAAGAACTTGGTATAATATTTAACAAATCTCTCGATTCTCATATTCTTATAGAGATGTTATTTGAATAAATGTTTGAAGGAAATGAAGGAAAATTTCAAGTAGATACTGAGGCAAGAGAGTTTTAGGCAGAGAAAAGAGTCTGCAAAGTCCAAAAAGGGAGAAATGCTGCCACATTTGAAGAGATAGAATGGCAGAGTCGCAGATTTCTTCAAACAGGCAATCATAGAAGAAGTGTTTTTGAACTCTTTTCTGAACCTTACTTTTATTCTGAGTGAGTAGAATATCAGACTTTGGTCTTAAACCAGATTTATTGCAGCAACTGCATTGAGAATAGGCTGCAGGGTGTGGTAGTTTTGTACATTTATAAACTTTAATACCACTGTTAGCAACGTAAAATAAAATCTTGAAAAAAAAACACCATAATAAACTGTAGATTAAGAAGAGAAGCATAGAAGCAGAAGTTACAGTAGTAAAAGTAAATAAAGGTCTGATGTTTGAAATACTTTTTATTTTGAATTTTTAATTTAGTTTTTTATTTTTTGGGGGGACGGTAATACCTGGTGTTGCTTAGGGATTACTCCTGGCTCTGTGCTCAGGTGTCTATCCTGGCTGTTCTTGGGGAACTACATATGGTGCCACATATAGAAATGGGTCATACACAAGTAAGGCAAGCTATACTATCTCTCTGGTCAGGAATACATTTTATCCTTGAGTGAAACAATCTCCCCCATAGAATTGGATATTGGTAGTAAGCAATAGCACAGTGGTAGGGCGCTTGCCTTGCATGCTACCAATCCAGGACAGACCTTGGTTCGATCCCTGGCATATCATATGGTGCCCCGAGCCAGGAGCGATTTTTTTTTTTTTTTTTTTTTTTTTTTTAGTTTTTGGGTCACACCCGGCGGTGCTCAGGGGTTACTCCTGGCTCTATGCTCAGAAATAGCTCCTGGCAGGCACGGGGGACCATATGGGACACCGGGATTCGAACCAACCACCTTTGGTCCTGGATCGGCTGCTTGCAAGGCAAACACCGCTGTGCTATCTCTCCGGGCCCCGCCAGGAGCGATTTTTGAGTGCAAAGCCAGGAGTAACTTCTGAGCATCACCAGGTGTGGCAAGGAGGGAGAGAAGGAGGGAGGGATGTATGGAGGGAGGAAGGAAGGAAGGGAAGGAGGGAAGGAGGGAGAGAGGGAGGAAGGAAGGAAGGAAAGATGGAAGGGAAAAGAGGGAAGGGGAAGAAAGAAAGAAAGAAAGAAAGAAAGAAAGAAAGAAAGAAAGAAAGAAAGAAAGAAAGAAAAAGAAAGAAAGAAAGAAAAAGAAAGAAGAAAGAAAGAAAAAGAAAGAAAGAAAGAAAGAAAGAAAGAAAAGAAAGAAAGAAGAAAGAAAGAAAGAAAGAAAGAAAGAAAGAAAGAAAGAAAGAAAGAAAGAAAGAAAGAAAGAAAGAAAGAAAAGAAAGAAAGAAAGAAAGAAAGAAAGAAAGAAAAAGAAGAAAAGAAAGAAAGAAGAAGAAAAGAAGAAAGAAGAAGAAAGAAAGAAAGAAAGAAAAAAGAGAAAGAAGAAGAAGAAAGAAGAAAGGAAGGAAGAAAGAAAGAAAGAAGAGAAAAAGAAGAGGAA
>NC_064851.1:135547399-135552399 GCF_024139225.1 Suncus etruscus
AGGGGAAGAAAGAAAGAAAGAAAGAAAGAAAGAAAGAAAGAAAGAAAGAAAGAAAGAAAGAAAGAAAGAAAGAAAGAAAGAAAGAAAGAAAGAAAGAAAGAAAGAAAGAAAGAAAGAAAGAAAGAAAGAAAGAAAGAAAGAAAGAAAGAAAGAAAGAAAAGAAAGAAAGAAAGAAAGAAAGAAAGAAAGAAAGAAAGAAAGAAAGAAAGAAAGAAAGAAAGAAGAAAGAAAGAAAGAAAGAAAGAAAGAAAGAAAGAAAGAAGAAAGGAAGGAAGGAAGGAAGAAAGAAAGAAGAGAAAGAAGAAAGAGAAAAACAGATATCAAGGAAGACACCAAAGGATTTTTGTTATTTTTGTTTTGTTTTGTTGTTTTGAGGCCACATGTGAGTTATGTACTTCTGGCTCTGATCTCAGAAATCACATCTGGTGGATTTAGGGGACCATATGGGATGCCAGGTATTGAACTCAAGTTGCTTTTGTGCAAGCCACCATACCCACTGTATTGTTGCTTTGGCCACTGACTCCAAGGATTTTAGTGTGAACAACTGAGAGGCATAAATCTTCTTTCAAACATAATAAAGATTGCATGTGAAGAACTAAGTTTGATCCCTGCACCCCATATGGTCTCTTAAGCCCTGTCATAAGTGATCCTTGAGCAAAGAGTCAGGATCACTGCCAGGAGAGGTCCCTCAAAAACCCCAAACAAGGGCCCGGAGAGATAGCACAGCGGCGTTTGCCTTGCAAGCAGCCGATCCAGAACCAAAGGTGGTTGGTTCGAATCCCGGTGTCCCATATGGTCCTCTGTGCCCCCCCCAAAAAAAAACCAAAACAAACAAACAAACAAACAAACAAAAAACCCCAAACAAGGTAATGATGAAAACCTTATCACCTTTGGGGGCATATGTAGAAGATATTTAAAACTATGGGCTTGAAGGATGCTGTCTAAAGAGACAGTAGGAGAAAGGAAGAAACACATTTAACCCTCCACAAATAAGGATTTTCCAAGATTCATAAAAGAAAAAAGGCAAGTATGTTTCTCTGAATTGTAATTGAGGAGAATTGATCAACTTGGTTGATAGGGCTAGTTTATCTTTCTTTTCTTTTTTTTTTTTTTTTTTCTTTTTTTGGTTTTTGGGCCACACCCGGCTGTGCTCAGGGGTTACTCCTGGCTGTCTGCTCAGAAATAGCTCCTGGCAGGCACGGGGGACCATATGGGACACCGGGATTCGAACCAACCACCTTTGGTCCTGGATCGGCTGCTTGCAAGGCAAACGCCGTTGTGCTATCTCTCCGGGCCTATCTTTCAATTACACTGCAATTGAATTAATAAAGTAAGTGGTTTATTTTGAATAATTTGATTCCTCTAAGACCTAGTTGAATATTTGTTTTCTAACAAGAATCACAATCACTACAATGGGTTGATTTCATCTGTAAAGTCATTTGGATTTTCTCACATCTGCCATCTTGACCCCACCACTTGTGCAAATTGTCAAAAGAATTTGAGTATGGAGATAACACAAACATCAGCTACTTTTTTTTTTTTTAACACCACCCATCACCAGTGCAAGATTCCTATCACCAATGTCCCAAGTCTCCCTCCTCCCCACCCGACCCCTGCCTGTACTCTAAACAGGTTCTCAATTTCCCTCATACATTCTCATTATTAGGACAGTTCAAAATGTAGTTATTTATCCAACTAAACTCATCACTCTTTGTGATGAGCTTCCTGAGGTGAGCTGGAACTTCCAGCTCTTTTCTCTTTTGTGTCTGAAAGTTATTATTGCAAGAATGTCTTTCATTTTTCTTAAAACCGATAAATGTGTGAGACCATTCTGCGTTTTTCTCTCTCTCTCTGACTTATTTCACTCAGCATAATAGATTCCATGTACATCCATGTATAGGAAAATTTCATGACTTCATCTCTCCTGACAGCTGCATAATATTCCATTGTGTATATGTACCACAGTTTCTTTAGCCATTCGTCTGTTGAAGGGCATCTTGGTTGTTTCCAGAGTCTTGCTATGGTAAATAGAGCTGCAATGAATATAGGTGTAAGGAAGGGGTTTTTGTATTGTATTTTTGTGTTCCTAGGGTATATTCCTAGGAGTGGTATAGCTGGATCGTATGGGAGCTCGATTTCCAGTTTTTGGAGGAATCTCCATATCGCTTTCCATAAAGGTTGAACTAGACGGCATTCCCACCAGCAGTGGATAAGAGTTCCTTTCTCCCCACATCCCCGCCAACACTGTTTATTCTCATTCTTTGTGATGTGTGCCATTCTCTGTGGTGTGAGGTGGTATCTCATCGTTGTTTTGATTTGCATCTCCCTGATGATTAGTGATGTGGAGCACTTTTTCATGTGTCTTTTGGCCATCTGTATTTCTTCTTTGTCAAAGTGTCTGTTCATTTCTTCTCCCCATTTTTTGATGGGATTAGATGTTTTTTTCTTGTAAAGTTCTGTCAGTGCCTTGTATATTTTGGAGATTAGCCCCTTATCTGATGGGTATTGGGTGAATAGTTTCTCCCACTCAGTGGGTGGCTCTTGTATCTTGGGCACTATTTCCTTTGAGGTGCAGAAGCTTCTCAGCTTAATATATTCCCATCTGTTAATTTCTGCTTTCACTTGCTTGGAGAGTGCAGTTTCTTCCTTGAAGATGCCTTTAGCCTCAATGTCCTGGAGTGTTTTACCTACGTATTGTTCTATATATCTTATGGTTTTGGGGCTGATATCGAGGTCTTTAATCCATTTGGATTTTACCTTCGTACATGATGTTAGCTGGGGGTCTAAGTTCAATTTTTTGCAAGTGGCTACCCAGTTTTGCCAACACCACTTGTTGAAGAGGCTTTCTTTGTTCCATTTAGGATTTTTTGCTCCTTTATCAAAAATTAGATGATTGTATGTCTGGGGAACATTCTCTGAGTATTCAAGCTTATTCCACTGATCTGAGGGCCTGTCTTTATTCCAATACCATGCTGTTTTGATAACTATTGCTTTGTAGTAAAGTTTAAAGTTGGGGAAAGTAATTCCTCCCATATTCTTTTTCCCAATGATTGCTTTAGCTATTCGAGGGTGTTTATTGTTCCAAATAAATTTCAAAAGTGCCTGGTCCACTTCTTTGAAGAATGTCATGGGTATCTTTAGGGGGATCGCATTAAATCTGTACAGTGCTTTGGGGAGTATTGCCATTTTAATGATGTTAATCCTGCCAATCCATGAGCAGGGTATATGCTTCCATTTCCGCGTGTCCTCTCTTATTTCTTGGAGCAGAGTTTTATAGTTTTCCTTGTATAGGTCCTTCACATTTTTAGTCAAGTTGATTCCAAGATATTTGAGTTTGTGTGACACTATAGTGAATGGAGTTGTTTTCTTAATGTCCATTTTTCCTTATTAGTATTGGTGTATAGGAAGGCCATTGATTTTTGTGTGTTAATTTTGTAGCCCGCCACCTTGCTATATGAGTCTATTGTTTCTAGAAGCTTTTTGATAGAGTCTTTGGGGTTTTCTAAGTAGAGTATCATGTCATCTGCAAACAGTGAGAGCTTGACTTCTTCCTTTCCTATCTGGATTCCCTTGATATCCTTTTTCTTGCCTAATCGCTATAGCGAGTACTTCCAGTGCTATGTTGAATAGGAGTGGTGAGAGAGGACAGCCTTGTCTTGTGCCAGAATTTAGAGGAAAGGCTTTCAGTTTTTCTCCATTGAGGACAATATTTGCCTCTGGCTTGTGGTAGATGGCCTTAACTATATTGAGAAAGGTTCCCTCCATTCCCATCTTGCTGAGAGTTTTGATCAAGAATGGGTGTTGGACCTTGTCAAATGCTTTCTCTGCGTCAATTGATATGATTATGTGATTTTTATTTTTCTTGCTGTTGATGTTGTGTATTATGTTGATAGATTTACGGATGTTAAACCAGCCTTGCATTCCTGGAATGAAACCTACTTGATCGTAGTGGATGATCTTCTTAATGAGGCATTGAATCCTATTTGCCAGGATTTTGTTGAAGATCTTTGCATCTGCATTCATCAGCGATATTGGTCTGTAATTTTCTTTTTTCGTAGCATCTCTGTCTGGTTTAGGTATCAAGGTAATGTTGGCTTCATAAAAGCTATTTGGAAGTTTTCCTGTTTTTTCAATTTCATGAAAGAGTCTTGCCAGGATTGGTAGTAGTTCCTCTTGAAAGGTTTGAAAGAATTCATTAGTAAATCCATCTGGGCCTGGGCTTTTGTTTTTTGGGCAGACATTTGATTACTTTCTTAATTTCCTCAATAGTAATGGGTGTGTTTAGATATGCTACATCCTCTTCATTCAATCGTGGAAGATTATAAGATTCCAAAAATTTATCCATTTCTTCCAGGTTTTCATTTTTAGTGGCATAGAGTTTCTCAAAGTAGTTTCTGATTACCCTTTGAATCTCTACCATATCAGTAGTGATCTCTCCTTTTTCATTCCTAATACGAGTTATCAAGTTTCTCTCTCTTTCTTTCTTTGTTAGTTTTGCCAGTGGTCTATCAATCTTGATGTCTATCAACATCAGCTACTTTTAAGACACAAACCAGAAGTCATACATCTCTTATAGTATATTTATACTTATATATTCTTATACTTATATATTCTTATACTTATATATTCTTATAGTATATTTATACTTATATATTCTTTCTTTCTTTCTTTCTTTCTTCTTTCTTTCTTTCTTTCTTTCTTTCTTTCTTTCTTTCTTTCTTTCTTTCTTTCTTTCTTTCTTTCCTTCTTTCCGTCCTTCTTTTCTTCCTTCCTTCCTTCCTTCCTTCCTCCCTCCCTTCCTTCCTCCCTCCCTCCCTCCCTTCCTTCCTTCCTTCCTTCCTTCCTTCCTTCCTCCTCCTTCCTTCCTTCCTTCCTTCCTTCTTCTTTCTCTTTCTTTCTTTCTTTCTTTCTTTCTTCTTTCTTTCTTTCTTTCTTTCTTTCTCTCTTTCTCTCTCTCTTTCTTTCTTCCTTTCTTTCTTTCTTTCTTTCTTTCTTTCTTT